>NC_037675.1:78810640-78954683 GCF_003255815.1 Theropithecus gelada | reverse complement strand
TTTTGAGACGGAGTCTCGCTCTGTTGCCCAGGCTGGAGTGCAGTGGCCGGATCTCAGCTCACTGCAAGCTCTGCCTCCCGGGTTTACGCCATTCTCCTGCCTCAGCCTCCCGAGTAGCTGGGACTACAGGCGCCCGCCACCTCGCCTGGCTAGTTTTTTTTTTTTGTATTTTTTAGTAGAGACAGGGTTTCACCGTGTTAGCCAGGATGGTCTCGATCTCCTGACCTTGTGATCCGCCCGTCTCGGCCTCCCAAAGTGCTGGGATTACAGGCTTGAGCCACCGCGCCCGGCCAGAAAATTCTTAAGGTATAATTTAGCAAATCTCTGAGGACCTAGATTTTAGGTAGGAATGTTTTTCTTACCATGATGGAAATAAACATATTTAACCTCTCTTTTAGATCCATCATGTTACACAAAATGGAGGACTATATAAAAGACCGTTTAATGAAGCTTTTGAAGAAACACCAATGCTGGTTGCTGTGCTCACATATGTGGGGTATGGCGTACTCACCCTCTTTGGATACCTTCGAGATTTCTTGAGGCATTGGAGAATTGAGAAGTGTCACCATGCAACAGAAAGAGAAGAACAAAAGGTAATTATTAGGGAGTTTTTGATTCTGTAAATGAAAGCCTTTTATAGAAATCTTAGTATTTTTGCACAAAAGTTTTTTCTTGGAAATTTGGGTACACATAAAAATTAAAATATTCCAGATGTAGTTAAATGAAAACATTCTACAAAGAAAGCTGAAAACAAGGTTAAAGATATGAAAGCATTCAACATGTGTTTAATCAAGAAGAACCTAAGGAGGTAGGCAGCAGTATCCCTATTTTATGGATTAGAAATCAAAAAGTCACAAGTTAAATAATATTTCCTAAGATGCCTGGTGTCAGAGCTGCTGTGTGGACAGAGGACTGTGAAGTGAAAAAGCCATGCTCTTTCTATTCGTACCCCTGTGCTGAATCCCAGGTTGTGTTTACAATTTTCTGAAAAGGTTGTATTATTTGGAATTAATAATGTGTTTTCTCATAGATACATTATACATAGTTGGGTGATTCACACATCAACTCCTCTCCCCAGACAAACAAGCTGTAATACAGAATGTGGCCAACCAATTCTATTTACAGTAAAAAACACTCTTATTTTAGGAATGGTAAACCTATGAGCATGGTTGTCTCTGGTGAAAAGGGCTTCATTCACTTCATTTTTCTCTGCATGTTCCTTTGTACCTCTGAAGGGTTTTTTGTTTTTTTAACTTGTTATTGACTTGAAGCTCACTTCTGGAGTTTTATACATTATTGTTGTGTTACTTAATCTCCATAAATAAATAAAATGAGGGTTAACGATGCCTGATTTTACTAAAAATAAAACCTCTGTGTTGTTGGCATGTCCCCCATGGCAAAAGGTTGTCTTTTAGCCCAGGGGAATGTACCAGATTAGAGAAGGACTTAAGACATTATAGTTTTTTTGTGGTCCCTGTGTGTCTGAGGAAAAGAGGCAGGTGTGGGGTGAGCACAGTCACCGATGAGACGAGCCAGTGAACATTGATTGTAGAAGAAACAGTTATTCAGGTAATGGATAGTGGTCATGTGGAAATGGGAAGAGTGCATCAAGAAAACATTGTCAGTTACTAGGAAGACAAAACCAGTCAGTAGATATATGGATTCAAAAGTGGCTCCTGGGAGAACTCAAGACTAGGCATTCTTCCTTTCATCTCAACCATCTTGTACTCCATCTGAGCCCCAGCACAAGTTGGCCATCCTACTCATTGCCTTGCAAGTTAATTTACAAACAAGGTAAATAAGTTTTTTGAATACCTAATGCAGGCAAAGCCCTGCATTCAGAAATTGGTCCAGTGGCCCTAACTAATTTTTATCTTTTAAAACCCAAACACATTTTTAACATTTTTTATTTTATTT
Organism: Theropithecus gelada; assembly: GCF_003255815.1. Classification (NCBI taxonomy): domain Eukaryota; kingdom Metazoa; phylum Chordata; class Mammalia; order Primates; family Cercopithecidae; genus Theropithecus; species Theropithecus gelada. Next base: position 78,952,766 of record NC_037675.1, on the reverse strand, counting down.
TAATATTGTTATTTTTTAGACAAGAGTCTTGCTCTGTCGCCCAGGCTGGAGTATAGTGGTGTGATCTCGGCTCACCGCACCCTCTGCCTCCTGGGTCCAAGCAATTCTTATGCCTCAGCCTCCCAAGTAGCGGGAATTACAGGCATGTGCTACCACTCCCCAGATAATTTTTGTATTTTTGCTAGAAACGGGGTTTTACCATGTTGGCCAGGCTGGTCTCGAACTCCTGACCTCAAACGATCCACCCGCCTCGGCCTCCCAAAGTGCTGAGATTACAGATGGGAGCCACTGTTCCCAGCCCACATTTTTAACACTTTTTGATCCCCCTTCTACCCCTGAGCTTGTCCACCCAGAGTGCATCTACAGTACGTTGATTTTGTATAGCCCTCAGTGACAGCTTACCATACCCTTCCTAGGTTGTGCAGTATTACAGTTACTTGTTCACAGGCCTATATCCTCCTACTAGATTGAGTTGATGGCAGTTACGACCGATGGTAGCTGAAGTTTTTTTTTTGAGATGGAGTCTCGCTCTGTCTCCCCGGCTGGAGTGCAGTGGCCGGATCTCAGCTCACTGCAAGCTCTGCCTCCCGGGTTCATGCCATTCTCCTGCCTCAGCCTCCCGAGTAGCTGGGACTACAGGCGCCGCCACCTCGCCCGGCTAGTTTTTTGTATTTTTTAGTAGAGACGGGGTTTCACCATGTTTGCCAGGATGGTCTCGATCTCCTGACCTCGTGATCCGCCCGTCTCGGCCTCCCAAAGTGCTGGGATTACAGGCTTGAGCCACCGCGCCCGGCCCTGAAGTTTTATTTATATATTCAAACTAAAAACTCCATCTGCAAGGACCTCTCCTAGTGTAGATGCATAGTCGAAACTTAATAATTGACATGTATAGCTAGCTGGTGGTGAGGCAAGTGCTGATTGTGGTGCAGACAGCACATTCCTGGATGAGGGGATAGGCAAAGGCATGAAGAATGTTTGGGAGAATCTAGAATGAAGAGAAATTGTGTTCTGAAAATCAAAGTAAGAAGTTTGGTAGGCAATGAGGAGTAGTCTTTTTGTGTTTTGTTTTTAAATGGAGACAGCTCTCGCCATGTTGCCCAGGCTGGTCTCAAACTCCTGTACTCAAGGGATCCTCCTGCCTTGGCCTCCCGAAGTGTTGGGATTATAGGAGTGAGCCACCATGACCCCAAGGGCAATTTTTGATCAGGGGATTGTCCATAGAGCTTGCACAGCTGGCGCTCAAAGTGTGATGAATGAATGAAACCAACAAGATGCATCTGAATTACTTTGTTTGTGAGTACATTATCTTTGGAACTTGTTTCATGTTTACAGAAAGTAAATTGGTGGTGTAAGTGTTGGGAGCTGCCTGTGTATCCTTTGTGTGAAAGAATTAGAACGCACAGATTTCATTCTTAAGTAGTTTCTAATTTTGTTGAGGAAACAAACATTTTAAAGTTATGGGCCTTTGCAAAACCATTATACAAATAAATAATGCTTAGATTATATGAAGATATAGAACAAAAAAATATCTGAGTAGCGTAGGGTTAATCAGGAAACAGTTTTTGGAGGAAGTAATACAAGGAAATGTGGGGGTGCTGAGGAGAGCATTTGCCTCTGCAGGTTGTGGAGAGGATTGTATTAAATTATTCAAATTCATTTCAATAGAATATTCCCAGTAGATAACATTAGCAGTTAAAACAGCCAGCTTCTGCCATTTTCTTACAAAAATTCAGCTTGTAGAGGGAAAGGGAATGTCATTCCTTTCCTGTGACAGATCATGTTTGTTTTCTAATGCTGGATTAGGTATGGGGAAGGAGGGAGGCAAATTAAGTGTTAAACTGGAAAGAGGTGAGGGAAAGTGGTTGCTTGGGATCATAAAATGCAAATATAATGTTGCTACTTCCTCATTTCACCGAGAGAGTGGTATCCATAACCACATCCTGGTTTTCTTCCTCATTTCATTCTAAAAGAGAGCCCAGTTTAACTATGTTAATTCTTTGTTGCAGGGAAATACCGTGTGTTGCTTTGAATACAACTAAATCACATGGTCATACCAATAAAGATGAGTTACCATGAGTCTGTTCTATTTTATATAAATTGCATACAATTCTTGGAATTTTTTACCCCTTAATCCTCTGTTATTCGTGGTGTTTTGGATGAGAATGTTGTTTTTCTCAGTCTATGGTTTATTTCTTTGTGATGTGAGGTGAAGCTAGTAGTTCAGAAACATGTACGTGACAGATAACAGCAAAAGCCTGAATTAATAAAAATGTTCCAGGCTGAGGTAGGAGGATCACTCAGGGCTAGGAGTTTGAGACCAGCTGACACAACATAATGAAACATCTCTACAAAATGAAAAAACTTAATTCAGAAAAAAAATTCTAATATTTAGATAGGAAATTGCTAGGAATGTAAGGAGTAAATTATGGTAAGTAGTTACCACACACTTACTACATTTTAAACTAACATTTTGCCTCCACAGCTTGTTCATGATCAGATACTTAAAAGTGGGAGGACCAAATACCATGCTCTCACTTATTTTTTTATATTTATATATATGTATGTATATATTATATATGTATATATGTTATATATGTGTGTATATATTATATATATATATTTTTTTTTTTGAGATGGAATCTCACTCTGTCACCCAGGCTGGAGTACAGTGGTGTGATCTCGGCTCCCTGCAGTCTCCGCCTCCACGGTTTGAGGGATTCTCTTGCCTCAGCCTCCCAAGTAGCTGGAATTACAGGCATGCACCACCACGCCCAGCTAATTTTTTGTATTTTTAGTAGAGACGAGGTTTCACCATGTTGGCCAGCCTGGTCTCGAACTCCTGACCTCAGCCTGCCTTGGCCTCCCAAAGTGCTGGGATTACAGGAGTGAGCCACCGTGTCCAGCCTGTTCTCACTTGTAAGTGGGAGCTAAATGATGAGAACACATGGATGCAAAGAGGAAAAACAACACTTGTGGTGGGTAGGAAGAGGGAGAGGATTAGAAAAAAGTAACCCATTGGATGCTAGGCTTAGTACCTGGGTGACTAAATAATCTGTACAACAAACCCTTGTGATGCGAGTTTACCTGTACAACCTGCACATGTACCCCTGAACCTAAAATAAAAGTTACTAAAAATAAGTAGATAAAAAATGGGAGGGATAGGATACAGGGAAGGGACATTATATGTCTATATCCCAATATGCTTATTTTCAAGATACAAAAGAAAGAAATTAATTGAAATACATTACTAGGAATTCCCAGAGGGATTTTATTCTTGACCTCCTTCAAAAAGTAGCATACAGCCGGGGCAGTGGCTCACACCTGTAATCTCAGCACTTTGGGAGGCCGAGGTGGGCGGATCACCTGAGGTCAGGAGTTCAAGACCAGCCTGGCCAACATGGTGAAACGTCATCTCTACTAAAAATACAAAAATTAACTGGGCATGGTGGAGGGCACCTGTAATCCCAGCTACTCAGGAGGCTGAGGCAGAAGAATCGCTTGAACCCACAGGGTGGAGGCTGCAGTGAGCTGATATCTTGCCACTGCACTCCAGTCTGGGCAACAGAGCAAGACTGTGTCTCCAAAAAAAAAAGTACTAAGAATATTCTGGTACCTGTCATTTTAGCAGCATCCTAGTAAGCTATTAATGTAGTATAATTGCTTGGTGCATTAAGCTAGGGGATGGATCATTTGGTTTGTCTTCTTTAATTCTGTGTGTGGTTTTACATTTAAAAGGAACACTACTGGCCGGGCATGGCGGCTCACGCCTATAATCCCAGCACTTTGGGAGGCCGAGGCAGGCAGATCACCTGAAGTCAGGAGTTCAGACCAGCCTGACCAATATGGTGAAACCCCGTCTCTACTGAAAATACAAAAATTATCTGGGGCGTGGTGGCACATGCTTGTAATCCCTGCTACTTGGGAGGCCGAGGCACGAGAATCGCTTGAACCAGGGAGGCAGAGGTTGCAGTGAGCCGAGATTGCACCATTGCACTCCAGCCTGGGCAATGGAGCAAGACTGTCTAAAAAAAAAAAGAAGAATAAAAAATAAATAAAGAGCACCACATTTGTTTTGTGTTAGTTGGGTTCAGGACAGCAGTAGTGTTTTTAAGTAATTGACATATCATAAAAGTTACCTATTTAAAGTGTACAATACAATGGTTTTTAGTATATCTACAGAGTTGTGCAGCCAGCACCACAATTTAATTTTGTAATGTTTTTCTCTTCTGAAAAAGAGAGAAACCCTCTCTCTTGAGTTTTTCTCATGAACCTATTAGCGGTCATTCCTTCCTCATCCACCCTCCCCACCCTCGGCAGCCACTAATCTACTTTCTGTCTCTATAGATTTACCTATTCTGGACATTTCATGTAAATGGACGTTTCATATAAATGGGCTCATACAGGGTATGTTCTTCTGTACCTGGCTCCTTTCACTTGGTGTAATGTGTTTGAAGTTCATGTTGTAGCGTGTATCGGTACTTCATTGCTTCCTATTGTTGAATAATATTTCATCATATGGAGCAGTCAGCTCTATTTACTGTAGGGATTTCTCACTGGTAAGAAACGATACTCAAACCTTTCAAAGAAGTTGTGTAGTAGGTTTACCACTGTATCCATTTGGACTAGTGCCAGTGTTAGGTTTGCAAGAGTTTCCCTGTAACCTGTTTTCCCTGTTTTTCATGCCAGGAAAGTTTTTCCTTCAAATAGTCCCTGGCTAGCTCCCTCACTTGCGTTTTGTCCTCTGTTCTACCCAGGGCACCCCAGCTGATTTGCAGCATGACTCCCCCTTTCCTGCTTGCTTTTGTTTCTGTTAGTATTTGTCACTGTCTAGCATACTTTATTTATTTTTATTTTTATTTATTTTTATTTTCTTGAGACAGAGTCTTGCTCTGTTGCCCAGGCTGGAGTACAATGGCACGATCTTGGCTTACTGCAACCTCTGTCTCCCAGGTTCAAGCGATTTTCCTGCCTCAGCCTCCAGAATGGCTGGGACGACAGGCATGTGCAACCACACCAAATTTTTGTGTTTTTAGTAGAGACAGGGTTTTGCCATGTTGGCCAGGCTGGTCTTGAGCTCCTGGGCTCATGTGATCTGCCCACCTCGGCCTCCCAGAGTGCTGGGATTACAGGTGTGAGCCACTGAGCCTGGACTAGCAAACTTTATATTTTATATGTTTATCTCTTCCACCAGAATACAAATTCCAAGAGGGCAAGGATTATTACCTTTTTGTTTACTACTCTATACTTCAGAGTGCTTGGCACATATTAGACACTTAGTAAATGTTTAAGATATGAGGCCAGAGGCCAGGTGTGATAGTTCACACCTGTAATTTCAAGCGCTTTGGGAGGCTGAGGTGGGACGATAGCTTGAGCGCAGGAGTTTGAGACCAACCTGAGCAATGTAACAAGACCCTGTCTCAACAAGAAAATTTGAAAACTTAGCTGGGTGTGGTGGCCCACACCCATAGTCTTAGTTACTTGGGAGACTGAGGTGGGAGGATCACTTGTACCCAGGAGTTTAAGGCTGTTGCAAGCTGTGATTGTGCCACTGCACTCCAGCCTGGGTGACAGAGACCTTGTCTTTTTTTTTTTTTTTTTTTTTTGAGATGGAGTCTTGTTCCGTTGTCCAGACTGGAGTGCAGTGGCATGATCTCGGCTCACTGCAACCTTTGCCTCCCAGGTTCAAGTGATTCTCATGCCTCAGCCTGATGAGTAGCTGGGACTGCACGCATGCACCACCACACCCAGCTAATTTTGTGTGTGTGTGTGTGTGTGTGTGTGTGTGTGTGTGTGTGTGGAGACAGAGTCTCGCTTTGTTGCCCAGGATGGAGTGTAATGGAACGATCTTGGCTCACTGCAACCTCTGCCTCCTGGGCTCAAGCGATTCTTCTGCGTCAGTCTCCCAAGAAGCTGGGATTACAGGTGTCCGCCATCACTAATTTTTGTATTTTTAGTAGAGACGGGGTTTCACCATGTTGGCCAGGCTGGTCTTGAACTCTTAACCTCAGGTAATCTGCCAACCTCGGCCTCCCAAAGTGTTGGGATTACAGGCGTGAGCCACCGTGCCCGGCCATTATCTCTTTAAAAAAAAAAAAAAGTTTAAGATATGAATGATATTGTGAGTGGTGGTAACAATAACAGTGTAAAGGATTTTGAAGTATTTGTAGTTGGGGTGGGTGTGTACGTACACACATGCACACGCAAACATGCAAATGGCTGTTTTAGATGTAGGAAAAACCATTGTTTTTTATCTCGAAATCTCATTCTACACTTTCATGGACAGCACAGAAGTAGCGAGGAAGTGGCTTCCTGTTTTTAACATTAAAAACAGGAAAGGACAGACAGTGGTATGACCAATATGAACAATAAGGAAAGTCGTTAATTAACCATGGTTCACGGGTTTAAAAGTTGCAGTCTGAAAACCTTTCACTGAGTATTTTACCTACTTTTCTTCATTAAGTAGAGGTAAAAACAGAATTGTTGGTTTATAAAATAAATACTTTTAGAATTTATAATGCTTTCTCTTTTTTTTTTCTTTTCTTTCTTTCTTTCTTTCTTTCTTTTTTTTTTTTTTTTTGAGACAGGGTCTCACTCTGTCACCCAGGCTGGAGTGCAGTGGCACAATCTCAGCTCACTGCAGCCTCGACCTCCCTGTGCTCAGGTGATCCTCCCACCTCAGCCTCCGGAGTTGCTGGAACTACAGGCACGTACCACCATGCCCTGCTAATTTTTGTATTTTTTTTGTAGCGACTGGGTTTTGCCACGTTGCCCAGGCTGATCTTGAACTCCTGGGCTTAAGTGATCCGCTTGCCTCAGCCTCCCAAAGTGCCGGCATTATAGGCGTGAGCCACTGTGCCTGGGCCAGATTTTTTTTTTTTTTTTCTTTTCTGAGACAGGATCTTGTTCTGTTGCCCAGGGTGTTGTGCAGTGGCACAATCTCAGCTCACTTCAACCTTTGCCTCCCACGCTCCAGCGATTCTCCCACCTCAGCCTCCTGAGTAGTTGGGACTAGAGGCGCACGCTACTGCAACTGGCTAATTTTTGTATTTTTTTTGTAGAGACAGGGTTTCGCCTTGTTGCCCAGGTTGATCTTGAACTCCTGAGCTCAAGCGAGCCACCTGCCTTGGCCTCCCAAAATCCTGGGATTGTAGGCATCCGCCACCGCGCCCAGCTATAATGCATTTTAACCATGTGATGACTCCATTTTCAACACTTCCTCAGGTGGGGATTATTTGGGATTTTAAAATGCTTAATTTAAGTTTTGAAACAACTTTGTCATGTTTCAGTTATTTCTAAATCTATCTCATGAGGCTGTTTCCTTCTTTAGTAGAAAATACATTTTCCAGCTGGGTTGTGGTGGCTCATACCAATAATCCCAGCAGTTTGGGAGAGAGAGGCAGGAGGATTGCTTGAGTTTAGGATTTTAGACTGGCATGGGCAACAGAGAGAGATCTTGTCTCTACAAAATATTTAAAAATTAGCCAAGCATGGTGGTGTGCACCTGTATGTAGTCTTGGCTACTTGAGAGGCTGAGGTGGGGAGATAGCTTGAGTCCAAGAATTTGAGGCTGCAGTGAGCTATGATCATGCCACTCCTCTCCAGCCTGGGTTACAGAGTGAGACACTATTTCTAACAACAGCAGCAACAACAACAACAACAAAAATAAAAATGTTGCCCAAATAAAAAATTCAAAACGTTACAGATTTTTTTTTTTTTTTTTGCTATCTTGTCTTTGGTATGCAATATTATGTTTATAATGAAATGTCTTGAAATCTTTCAGTAGTACTATAGTACCAGCAAACAGCATTAGTTGTTATTATTATTATTATTCTTTGAGACAGAGTTTTGCTGTTGTCGCCCAGGCTGGAGTGCAATGACATGATCTCGGCTCACTGCAACCTCCACCTTCCGGGTTCAAGCGATTCTCCTGCCTCAGCTTTCTGAGTAGCTGGGATTACAGGTGCCCACCACCACACCCGGTTAATTTTTTGTATTTATAGTAGAGACGGGTTTCGCCATGTTGGCCAGGCTGGTGTTGAACTCCTGACCTCAGGTGATCCACCCGCCTCGGCCTCCCAAAGTGCTGGGATTACAGGCATGAGCCACCGTGTCTGGCCTTCCTTCATTTTTATAATAATGGATATTGAGGCTTTTTTCATTTTATGTCAGTGATGAATAAAACTACTATAAATGTTCTGATAGATGCATTTCCTGCATGTAAATATGCGTTTCTCCAGGGTTGGAATTATTGGGTTACAGAGTTGTAGAGTATGCATGTCTTCAGTTTCGCTAGATAGTGCCAAATTGTTTTCCAAAGTGATTGTACTGGTTTGTACATCTACCAGCTGTGTTTGAGAATTCTTTTTTTTTTTTTTTTTTGAAACAGTGTCTCGCTCTGTCACCCAGGCTGGAGGAGTACAGTGATGCAATTTCAGCTCACTGCAAGCTCCGCCTCCTGGGTTCACACCATTCTCCTGCCTCAGCCTCCCGAGTAGCTGGGACTACAGGTGCCTGCCACCACGCCCAGCTAATTTTGTTTTTGTACTTTTAGTAGAGATGGGTTTCACTGTGTTAGCCAGGATGGTGTCGATCTCCTGACCTCGTGATCTGCCCGCCTCAGCCTCCCAAAGTGCTGGGATTACAGGCGTGAGCCCCCATACCCAACTGAGAATTCTTGTTCCACATCTCTTTACCAACACTCAGTATTGCCAGAATTTAACATTTTTGCCAATTCCATTGGTATATATGTACTAGTATCTCATTGTGGTTTTAATTTGCAATTCTGTATTGCCCAGTGAAGCTGAACAGCTTTTTATATGTTTAATGACCATTGGAAGTGCTGATTTCATGAAGTCCCTGTTCAAATCTTTTGTCCGTTTTTCTACTGGGTTTGTGTATTTTTCTAAGTGGTTTTTAGGAAATACTTATGTATCCTAGAAGTATTTTGCATCTGCAGTCCCTCTTTTGTGACTTGTCCTTCACTTAGCGTAATGTTTTCAAGATTCATGTGCCGTTGTAGCAAGTAACAGTACTTCATTCTCATGTCACTTTAAAACAAATATAGCATTTAAAAGTAATCTGTGAAGGTTTATAGTTTTGTAGATTTTAATTTTTCTCCCACTTTTTCCTTTACTTAGCAAGTTTTGAATAGAAGTAAAGCTGAAATAAACTTGTCCCTTAAAGACTGCTAGAGTTGGTTTACTTGTCCCAGTTTTTTTTCCCTGCACCAGATGCATAGGTCAAGGGTCGAACTTTAAATCATCCTGACCTTGAGAAGACGCTGAGACAGTACTAAGCATGTTTTCCAAGCTTTTTATCCTAACATCAAAGCAGTGATTGTTTGCCTCAAATGCTCATGTTTGAGAGAAATTTTGCCTTTTGTTATGTTGAGATTAGTGCCCCAGACTCTAAAATAAGTAAAAGTTATTAAATTAGAACTGACATTGAGAATTCTTTTTTTTTTTTTTTTTTTTTNCAGGCGCCCGCCACCTCGCCCGGCTAGTTTTTTTTTTGTAATTTTTAGTAGAGATGGGGTTTCACCGTGTTAGCCAGGATGGTCTCGATCTCCTGACCTCGTGATCCGCCCATCTCGGCCTCCCAAAGTGCTGGGATTACAGGCTTGAGCCACCGCGCCCGGCCGAGAATTCTTAATGGAATTAGTAGTAGCACTACCACTAATAGTGTTAGTTTGGAATAATACTAGAGTTTCAGTTTTGGCTTTGTCACTGTATTGTTATGTGACTTAGACAAATAATTTAAATTTTATTCAGTGAATCTGTAAAATACAGCTAATAAGTTATTAAACATCTGTTTCTCAACAATAATTACAATGACCGTGTTGTTGAAATCGTCAGATTTTTGGTAGAGTTACCAAAAACACTGTAGGTCATTCAAGCAAACCAGGGAATTAGGCATTTATGGCTTTGTGGAGGGGCAAGAGCAGTGAGGTTAGGGCCTCCCTCTCCTAACTAGGCAGCTGCCCCAAACTAGGAAACTGCTCCTGCTGTGAGTACTCTGAGTGCTGGCATCACAACTGTCGCACTGCCAGAGGCTGGTGAATAGGCAGTGGCACATAGAATCGCGCTGGTGCCAATCCAGCACCAAGGTCTGCGGGGGCTTGCCCTCCTACGCTGGTGCAAAGCGTGGCCCCTGCCATCCAGCTCTTGTGTGTGCTTCTCACTGGTAGACACTGCATCACATCTACAACCCGATCACAAGGGTGTCCAGGAAATACAGTTTTTAGCTTTCCAGCTCCTAAGAGTGTGTGTGTGTGTCTATGTGTCTTGTAGGGGGTTTGTAATGTGTGTGTTGGTCATATGCAGAACATAGGAAAAGAATGGGAAGGACAATAGCACAGTGGTCTTGAAGTGCTTTGAACACTATCAAAGTATTTCAGATTGATTTAGTAGCATCACCAAATGAGAGGCAGTGTGGCATTGGGGTTAGGCGCACAGAGTAAAATTAGAAGGCCTGGATTATCAGTTCCTGGCTCTGCCTCTGGCTGCTTTCCTAAGTGGGAAAGCCATTTAGCCTTTCTGAAAGTGTAAGAAATGATATCTTCCGTAAGAATGTGCAGAGTATGTATATTTACATACTTACATATATAAGTATATAAATATAGGTGCATATAAAGCACTTGGCAAGTGCCTGTTATGTCATAAATACTCAGTAGATGGGCATTCTTGCTGCTGTTGTGATTATTCATCATCTTTATCATTATCATGTAAACGTATTTGGCTATCTGTATTGGAGCAGAATGATGCTTAACAAAGGGACAGTTGTTAGAAAGTGGACTTCAGAAAGTGATAGCATCCAGCTTTGCCCCCTGTGTTCTTAATGCCTGTATAGGCACTAGAATAGGTGGTACTCATGTATATTATATTAAACAATATAGGATATTTTCTAGAAGGCTCACCTTAAATAGGCTTAACTAGTAAAGAATATTTATTGGCTTGTTATTGAGATGTCCCCAGACTACTTTTGGTGAGGTCTTCATCAGTCTCTAAGCAGCAAATCCAAGAGTTGAAATTGTTCTCTTCAGTTGAGAAGGCTCTTAAGTGAGGAGTGTTTCAAGCCCAGTGATACAGCATTTAGTCGCAAGTAGGTGTTGTTTTTCCTCCACTTACATGTGCTAGGATATGGGATTTGTGAGGATCTTCAGGAAGAATGTTTATGAGTATATCCTTAAGGCTGCTTGAACTTGACTTTATCGTTGTCACTCCCTTATCAGTTAGGTATTTGCTCCTTCTCTGGACAAACACGCTTTTATAGTACTTACTATACTGTATTTATTTGTGTGTTTCTCCACTACACTTAAGAGTTCTTAGGGAGTGTAGAGGTTGTTCTTACTCATTTTTATTCCCAGTGCCCAGTTTAGTGCCTGGAAGGTACTGCTCAGTAAATGTTTGTTCAGCGACTGAGTATTAGGTCAATGATGATGAGTAAGCCTTAACTAAAGTCACTTCACAGTGACCAAACTGAGGAGGAGGAAAAGAGTGGTGGAGATGGGGGAATGAGGGTTGGAATCATGGGGGTATTACTCTGCAGAGAGAACTGTCTTATTCTTTAATGTATCCTGAAAGTCTAGCATACAATCCGGTATGTATCAAGTACTCAGTAAAATATATTTGAATGAATGAATGAAAAGATACCCGCGCCCCCCCCTCCCCCCCCAGTTTAACTGTGGTCTTAGAATATTTGAAGTTAACCTGATCTTTTTGGAAATACACTCCCATTGCCTAGAACTGGAACTGCAAGTAGTGACGCCTCCCCCTCCTTTTTCTCATGGCTAAGCTATGGGGAGTTTGGTTTGCTGCCCTTCGCGTCTTTTTTAAAATTATTTATTTATTTAAGTATTTATTTATTTATTATTGAGACAGCTTTTCACTCTGTTACCCAGGCTAAAGGGCAGTGGTCCGATCTTGGCTCACTACAACCCCAACCTCCTGAGCTCAAGTGATCCATCCACCTCAGCCTCCTGAGTTGCTGGGCCTACAGGCACGTGCCACCACACCTGGCTAATTTTTGTATTTTTTGTAGTGACAGAGTTTCGCTACATTGCCCAGGCTGGTCTCAAACTCCTAGGCTCAAGCGATCCATCTGCCTTGGCCTCCCAGAGTGCTGGGATTACAGCATGAGCCACTGCACCCAGCCATGCCCATCAGATCTTTCTGCTGAACCTACTGACTGAGATCAGAGCTACCACCCTGGAGCTTAGCTAAGGAGTAAAGGGGAGCGGAGACTTCGGCCATGAGTCCCTCTCTCCTGCCATTCTATGCCACCTGCTTTTGGTCTCTAACATCCCTCATTGTGACAGCTTCTCCTCCTTTACCCTGTGCTAACGTGACTTATATCATTTGTTAAGGAGAGATGGAAATGCGTGACCATGACAGGCACAATTCTTTGTTCAGGAAATTGGAACCCATGGCTTCCTTCCTAACCCCAGACAACTGTGCCTCTGGTTTTCTTTGTTTAGCTCAAGGCTGAGGGGTGAAGCTCTACTTCATTCGGTCCTGCAGCCTTTTCTCTATCTTGGGGTTTGATAACCCCTCTGGCATTTGGAGCAGACTCTAAGATTTTTCTGTTTTGTATAGTAAAAACAAAAAAATATTGCTTTTGTTGCTAAATAGAACTTTGTCTGTAAGGAAATATTTCTCTTAATATTGGAGTTAATACTTCGAACATTAATGTGCAGTGTTTAGAAAGGTTATAAAGAAATGAGATCAGCCACACGCCGTGGCTCACGCCCATAATCCCAACACTTTGGGAGGCTGAGGCAGGCGGATCCTTTGAGGTCAGGAGTTCAAGACCAGCCTGACCAACATGGTGAAGCCCTGTCTCTACTAAAAAATACAAAAATTAGCCGGGTGTGGTGGCGGGCACTTGTAATCTCAGCTACTTGGGAGGCTGAGACAGGAGAATCACTTGAACCCAGGAGGCGGAGGTTGCAGTGAGCCGAGATCACACCATTGCACTCCAGCCTGGGTGACAGAGAGCGACTCTGTCTCAAAAAAAAAAAACAAAACAAAAACAAAAACAGAGAGAGATGAGATAATCAGTACTGCCATTTCCTTCGTTAGAAGGATTAGTACTGTTACCCTTTTTGATGTGAATGAAAAGGACTGAAGACTACTTTTTGTTTTTTTTCCTTTGGGAAATAAATGCATGGGTAATAACAGCCAAAGAAAAAGTTTTAATTAGAATTGGATATCTCTATTCCTATTTTAATTCAACCAGTATATTGTTGGAAGGCTATCAAAACAGACATACCATTTAAATGAAAAATTTCCAATTGTGATAGACATGTTATTTATGGATATTTTCTGTCCTGAGGAAAATTAACTATTAGAACCAGTTGTAAGAGAGATGGCGGCTGGGCGTGGTGGCTCACATCTGTAATCCCAGCACTTTGGGAGGCTGAGGTGGGTAGATCGCCTGAGGTCAGGAGTTTGAGAGTGTCCTGGCCAACATAGTGAAACCCCGTCTTTACTAAAAATACAAAAAATTAGCGGGGCATGGTGGCGGGCACCTATAATCCCAGCTACTCAGGAAACTGAGGCAGGAGAATAGCTTGAACCTGGGAGGCAGAGGTTGCAGTGAGCCGAGATCCCACCATTACACTCCAGCCTGGGCAACAAGAGCGAAACTCTGCCTCAAAAAAAAAAAAAAAAAAAAGAGAGAGAGATGGTATCAGGTACTGCAGATTCTTAGAGTAGCTTCTGACTTTGCTCGGCCTTATTTATAAGATTTATCTACTGGGAGGCTCATTTAGTAGGCACTTGAGAGTCTGGTGTCATAGAAAGTGGTTAATTTCAGAGTTGTATGTAGCCTTCTTTAGCAATGAAAATCTTTTACAGAATAAGACTTAAGCTTTTTCAATGTTTTTGACTAATTTAGTTAACAGGTTAATTTATATTGGCACCAAGCCTAGATCTGATGGCTGTAAACTCAGTAGTTGGCTGATACAGTAAAACTGTAGTTTCGTTTTCTTGTTTGGTTTCCCCTTTACATTCAAGAGTTTAAGTAGATCTCGTGTGGTCTGGTCACATGTGTTCTGAGTAGTGGTCATACCATACCAGGCATAGCATTTCTTCTCCACTGTGACTTGATTTTTTACAGACTTAAGTTTTATTTTAGTACAACTTAATCTCTCAGAGCCTGTAAGTTCCTGAGCATAGGAATTCATTTTGGGAATGTGTTTTCTTTTCTTTCTTTTAAAATTTTTTTTTGTAGAGACAGGGTCCCACTATGTTGCCCAGGCTGATCTTGAACTCTTGGACTCAAGTGATCCTCCTGCCTTAGCCTCCCCAAGTGTTGGGATTATAGGCGTGAGCCACTGTGTCCTGCCTTCTTTTCTTTTTGAGACAGGCTCTCGCTCAGTTGCACAGACGGAGTGCAGTGGTATAGTCACAGCTCACTGTCACTTCAGATTCCGGGCCACAAGCGATCCTTCCACCTTAGCTTCCCGAAGTGTTGGGATTACAGGCATGAACCATTGTACCTGGCCTCTTTTTTTCCTTTCTTTCTTTTTAAAAAAATTTCTTTCTGAAGAGAAAAGAACCTAAGGTGGGTGGCTTCCTATAACCCTTTTTTTTTTTTTGAGATGGAGTCTCACTCTGTTGCCCAGGCTAGAGTACAGTGACCACGGCCCACTGCAACTTCCGCCTCCCGGGTTCAAGCGATTCTCCTGCCTCAAGCCTCCCGAGTATTTGGAATTACAGGCCCACGCCACCATGCCCAGCTAATTTTTGTATTTTTAGTGGGGACGGGGTTTCGCCATGTTGGTCAGGCTGGTCTTGAACTCCTTAGACTTCAAGTGATGCGCCCGCCCACCTGCCTCAGCCTCCCAAAGTGCTGGGATTACAGGCGTGAGCCACCACACCTGGCCCCTATATCCTATTTTATAGTGTTTCTTGTTTATTATTTTATCTTTGGATTTGTTTCATTTTGATCCTTGACGATATGCAAAGGATGGAATCTCAATTTGGGAATTATTTTTCTTGGTTGAAATTGGAATTATAGTGGTTTTTAGGGCATTTCTCCTAATCTTTTAATGTGGGGGGAGGCTTGTGGGGAGGGAGGAGTGGTCTTTTTGAGATTGTTAGGAAGGGAAACCATTTAATGACAGAATGGTACATCTACATTTTATTTTTATGAGGACTACTTTGTTAATTTACATTCATTTGCTCTACATTCATGAAGTCAGTTGTTTGAAACCATATAATGTATGTCAGCTATCAAAGTTAAGTGACTTTTATCTGATAAGAGTTGTGTTAAACAGAGAATTGATGCCTTTCCAGATGTTTTCGTGATACATCAGGGTTTTTGTTGTTGTTGTTTTTGTTTTGAGATGGGGTCTCTGTTATCCAGCCTGTAGTACAGAGGTGCCATCATAGCTCACTGAAGCCCCAACCTGCTGGGCTCAAGGGATCCTCAGGCCTCAGCCTCTCTAGTAGCTGGGACTACAGGTGCACTGCACCTGGCTAATTTTTGTTGTTGTTGTTGTTGTTGTTGTTGTTTTGAGATGGAGTCTTGCTCTGTCGCCCAGGCTGGAGTGCAGTGGCCGGATCTCGGCTCACTACAAGCTCCGCCTCCCGGATTCATGCCATTCTCCTGCCTCAGCCTCCCGAGTAGCTGGGACTACAGGCGCCCGCCACCTGGCCCGGCTAGTTTTTTGTATTTTTTAGTAGAGACGGGGTTTCCCCAGGTTAGCCAGGATGGTCTCGATCTCCTGACCTCGTGATCCACCCGTCTCGGCCTCCCAAAGTGCTGGGATTACAGGCTTGAGCCACTGCGCCCGGCCACCTGGCTAATTTTTAAAATGATTTTGTTGAGACAGGGTCTTGCTATGTTGCCTAGGCTTGTCCCAAACTCCAGAGCTCAAGCAATCCTCCTGCATTGGCTTTCTAAAGTCCTGGGATTACAGGTGTGAGCCACCAAGCCTATCCTGATTTAGGAGTTAATTAAATATAAGTGGCCTCTCATTCTCAGGTGCTCTTACAGTATGAAAATGGAAGTTGTAAAGATTGTTTTTAAAGTAACTCAGTGGAATGATAGACAGTGGAGACTCAGAAGGGTGAGGGAGTGAGGGTGGATGATGAGAAATTACTTAATGGGTACCATGTGTGTTATTTGAGTGATTGATACTCTAAAAGCCCTGACTTGTCCATTACACAATCTCGAACATAATGAAATTGCTCTTGTGCCCCATAAATTTACATAAAGAAAAAGTCATGTCATCTGTTAAAAATTTTTAATAAAGTAACTCAGGTAAATTTATGGTATGTCACCATTTCTTGGCAGGACTTTGTGTCATTGTATCAAGATTTTGAAAACTTTTATACAAGGAACCTGTACATGAGAATAAGAGACAACTGGAATCGGCCAATCTGTAGTGTGCCTGGAGCCAGGGTGGACATCATGGAGAGACAGTCTCATGATTATAACTGGTCCTTCAAGTGAGTCTTGGTTGGGAAATTATTTCTTGACAACAACTACAAAAGGGTTTCTTCATTTGAGAAAATATGTTATTGTAAATTGAGTATTCTCTCAAAATAGGAGTAGCAGCTGAGGATACAGTACGATTGGTTTCCTTATTCTTCATTGTTGAGCTTTTAAAGATACATCTTTCTATTACATTTGATACTGTGTTGGATTATAGTTCAGAACAAAATTTGGCTTATTTATGTATGTATGTATATTTTTGAGACGGAGTTTTGTTCTGTCGCCCAGGCTGGTTGGAGTGCAGTGGTGTGATCTCATCTCACTGCAACCTCCGCCTCCCAGGTTCAAGCAATTCTCATGCCTCAGCCTCCCAAGGAGCTGGGACTACAGGCACACATCATCACACCTGGCTAATTTTTGTATTTTTTTTAGTAGAGATGGGGTTTCACTATGTTGGCCAGGCTGGTCTTGAACGCCTGACCTCAAGTGATCCGTTCCTCTCAGCCTCCCAAAGTGCTGGGATTACAGGTGTGAGCCACCGCGCCTTTCTTGGCTTATTTATTTTTAAAAATAACTCCTGTTGATAATAAATAGTGTACAAAAGCTTAGTCTGTTTTATTTTTGGTCTTTTTTTTTTTTTAAAAAAAGGAAGAAAAGCTCTCCTTTCCATTATGCCACTTATCAGAATTAAGTATCTGAATTTATTTCTGGATATTTTGATTTTTCAAATGATTAAGGATGATATGTGGAGTGTTTTTACTTAAATGGATTGAATGGTTTGGAAAACTTTTTGTATTTTTAACATTGTATTGGTTTGTTTGTTTATTTATTTGAGTCGGAGTCTCACTTTGTTGCCTAGGCCAGAGTGCAGTGTCACGATCTCAGCTCACTGCAACCTCCACCTCCCAAGTTCAAGTGATTCTCCCACCTCAGCCTCCCTAGTAGCTGGGACTACAGAGATGCACCACCACGCTCAGCTACTTTTTGTATTTTTAGTAGAGACGAGGTTTCACCATGTTGGCCAGGCTGGTCTCGAACTCCTGGCCTCAAGTGATCTGTCCACCTTGGCCTCCCAAAGTGCTGGGATTACAGGTGTGAGGCACTGTGTCTGGCCTTAACATTGTATTGTTTAGATTGCACAAGTATTACATGATTGAATTGCCATTATAAAAAAAAGATAAATAATACAGATAAACTGTTAGTTCCCATGACAGCTAACCCCATTTCCTCTGCACGTCCACCCCCTTGCAGATCCTCCTTCACTCCCCAGAGGTGACTGTTGTTATCACTTTATTTTGTATTGTTTTTTGTATTGTTTTTCAAGATCTTTTCTGTGGGGATAGAGTGACACTCTATGTCAAAAAACAAAAATTTATTTTACAGCTTGCCTTCTTTTTTTTTTTTTTTTTTTTGAGACAGAGTCTCGCTCTGTCGCCCAGGCTGGAGTGCAGTGGTGCCATCTCAGCTCACTGCAAGCTCTGCCTCCTGGGTTCATGCCATTCTCCTGCCTCAGCCTCCCGACTAGCTGAGACTACAGGCGCCCATCACCACACCCAGCTAATTTTTTGTGTTTTTTTAGTAGAGACAGGGTTTCCCCATGTTAGCCAGGATGGTCTCAATCTCCTGACTGCGTGATCCGCCCGCCTTGGCTTCCCAAAGTGCTGGGATTACAGGCGTGAGCCACCGTGCCCGGCCTACACCTTGCCTTCTTAGCTTGGTCACATATTGGTGACACCCCTTCTCATGTGTATATTCACAGCACGTTTACTATTTGCAATGACTACATCGTATTTTACAGTATAGATGTGCCATGGTGCGACAGGTTGGGCTGTATTAATAATCTCAGAATCTCAGGGAATTAAAACAGTGACAGTTTATCCTTGTCCATACTTCATGTTCATCCTAGATCGGTGGGGCCCCTGAACCATTTAGTCCTTAGGGGCCCAGGCTGCCTCAGCTTCCATTGTATGAAATGTCACTGGTCCCTGTACCTGGGAACAGATGTGGGAAATTGTGCAGTGACTCTCAAAGGATCCTCATGTGTATATATGATCATGTACGGGAGTCACTGAGCCAGAGTATGTATATCTTTTAATGGATAAGTACTGCCAGACTGCCCTTCAAAGAACGAACAAGAGAAAACCTGATATTCTTATGTACAGTGTCCTGTAAGATAAGTGACTGTCCTGGCCAACACTGGATATCATTAGTATTAAAATCTTTATCACTATTAATGAATGAAAATTGGTTATTTTAACTTCCATTTCCATAATTGGTAGTGTGTTTGAGATTTTTTTATATAGACTTTGTTCTCTCTGCTTCCTTTTGTGTTACCAGTGGATTTGCTATTACATTTAAGTACTTTTTTGCTCATGAGTTTCATTGTTTTATGCTGTTGATACACAGGTATACAGGGAATATAATAAAAGGTGTTATAAACATGGGTTCCTATAACTATCTTGGATTTGCACGGAATACTGGATCATGTCAAGAAGCAGCCGCCAAAATCCTAGAGGAATATGGAGTTGGAGTGTGCAGTACTCGGCAGGAAATTGGTAAGTGAAAGCTATATTTGGCCAGCTGCTGTTTTTGACCTCGTTTTAGTCAGGAACAAATAATAGTGATATTGACCTAAAGTATTAAGTATCCACACTTTGTCATGTCATTTAGATAAGGTGAAGAATGGTTTGTTTTTCTGAAGTGTGATGGATGATTTTAATGCTTTCAACACATTTGGAGATGTGTTTATCTTTCCCAATGTGTTATACTTATAGATTATCCCTCGAAAAGTCCTGCCACTGTTTGTTTCATTTATAACTTTGATGTTGATTTCATTGGCTTTTGCAAATGTTAGTGGTTAAGAGTGCCACTTATTAGGATGTTGGGCATATGAGAGTTAATCTGCTTTCATACTGGTAAATTGGGGCTAATAATAATTGCTGCCTGATAGAGCTCTTTTAAGACTTACGTAAGCTAATCCATGTAGAGCACTTGGAACATAGTAGACAATAAATATAAACTCTTTTTATTATTGTTTTAAATTTATAAAATATAGAAGAGTAATAGCTTTATATAAAGAGATTCAATTTATTTTACTTCAGAGGAAGATTTCAGATTTTTCTAATTTGTTTCAGAGAACTGATAACCCTAGAAGTTACGAAAACTTTCCAAATACCTATTACTGTGAATATCCCTAAGCACAGTAGATTGAAAGGACAATTCATTGTTAGTTATTTCTCAGGGTTCTAGGGATTGGCAAGCATAGTTGGGTGGTTCTTACCCAAGGTTCCTCTCACGGTTCACTCAGTGGTGGCTGTATGGCTGGAGACATATGAAGCCTTCTTCGTTCACTTGTTTCACCTAGGCTGGGGTGGCTGGAGCTCTGTGTGGCCTCTCCGTGTTTCTTACTTGGGCTTCTTCATACCATGGTGGTCTTGGAGAGTTGTTCATCATGCATGGCAGCAGCCCTCTAGAGCAAGCGTGCAAAGATACCTGACTGAGGCCAGGCACGGAGGCTCATGCCTATAATCCCAGCACTTTGTGAGGCCAAGATAGGAAGATCAGCTGAGGCCAGGAGTCCGAGACCAGTCTGAGCAACATAGTGAGACCTGGTCTCTACAAAAAATAAAGATAAAGTAGCTGAACATAGTGGCCCACGCCTGTGATCCTAGCCACTCAGGAGGCTGAGGCTGGAGCATCCCTTGAGCCAAGGAGTTTGAGGCTGCAGTGAGCTGTGATCGTGCCACTGCACCCTAGCCTGTGACAGAGTGAGACATTGTGTCAAAACAACAAAAACAAGGAGCCCTAGTTAAAAGCTGGAAGGCTTTTCAGGCACTAGCTGTACAGGTCCAGAATATCGCTTATGCCTCTTCCTGTTGGTCAAAGTGTCACTAAGGTCAGCCCAGATTCAAGGGTTGTGGGGATTGCCCTCCTCCAACTCCGAATGGGAAGAGTAACAAAGAATTTGCATCCTTATTTAATCTTCCACAGCAACTCTGTCAACTCAGGAAATTTAAAACAAAATGAAGAAAGGAAAAATAAAATTGTGCAGATTTTTATATCTATTTATTTAAATAGATAGATACATGGATTTATAGATAGATAGATGCAGGGTCTCTGTTGCCCAGGCTGGAGTGCAGTGGTGCAATCATAGCTCACTTCAGCCTCAAACTTCTGTACTCCAGCCATCCTCCCACCTCAGCCTCCTAAGTAGTTAGGACTATAGGTGCACCCCACCATGCCCAGCTGATTTTTTAAATGTAATTTTTGTAGAGCTGGGGATCTCTTTCAAGAGGCTATGTTCCCCAGGGTATTCTTGAAATCCTGGCCTCAGGTGATTCTCCTAACTCAGCCTTCCAAAGCACTGGGATTATAAGTGTGAATCACCATGCCTGGCCCCACCATCTGTTTTTAAATATTTTCATTCCTCCTAAAAGAAACCCTATACTCAGTAGCATTCATTGGATACTGTTTCCCTTCCCCCTACAAGTCCTTGGCAACCAGTAGTCTACTTTTTGTCTTTGTAGATTTGCCTATTTTGGACATTAAATATAAAAGGAATTCTATAACATTTGGTCTTTTCTGTCTGGCTTCCTTCACTAGCACAGTATTTTCAAATTCATCCATGTTGTAGCATCTAACAGCACTCCATTCTTTTCTATGACTGAATAATAATCCTTTGTGTGAGGGTGCCACATCTTGTTTATCCACTTATCACTTGATGGTCATTTGAGTTGTTTCTGCTTTTTGGCTATTGTCAACATTGCTGCTGTGAACGTGGGTGTACAAGTTTTTGTATGATGTATTTTTGTTTCTCTTGGGTTTATACTTACTAGCGAAATTGCTAGGTCATATGGTAACTCTGTGTTTGACCTTTTGAGGAATTGCTAAACTGTTTTCCAAAGAGACTGCACTGTTTTACAATCTCTCCATCAATGCGTGAGGGTTCCTGCTCATTTTTATATCGTCTTCCCGTCATCTTGTATGTAGCCCAGCTTTAACCCTTGCTTACTTTGCTGCCTGTTCCCTCCAGTTTTTAAACTTCTCTAGGGTTCCATACAGTGAATTTACTTGGTTTTCAAAGAATTCCACTCTATAAGGGCATAGATATGACCTTCTTCTAACTCTGTCATTTTCCAGTTGTATTAGTTTCCTGTGGCTGCTGTAACAAAATATCAGAAACAGAGTGACTTAAAACAAAAAAAAGTCTTGTCTCATAATTCTGTGGGTTATAGGTTTGGGGTCTAGGTGTCAGCAGGGCCATGCTCTCTGACGCTCTGGAGAATCCTTCCTAGCTTCTGGTGTTGCCAGCAATCGATGACGTTCCCTGGCTTATAGTGCATCACCCCACCACATGGCTGTCTTCCTGTGTGTCAAACATTGTCGTCTTCTGGTTGGGCACAGTGGCTCATGCCTGTCATCCTGGCATTTTGGGAGGCTGAGGCGGGTGGATCACTTGAGGTCAGGAGTTCAAGACCAGCCTAGCCAACGTGGTGAAACCCTGTCTTTACTAAAAATACAAACATTAGCCGGGCATGATGGAAGGTGCACGCCTGTAATTCCAACTACTTGGGAGGCTGAGGCACGAGAATCACTTGAACCTGTGAGGCAGAGGTTGCAATGAGCCGAGATCACACCACTGCACTCCACCTGGGCAACAGAGTGAGACTCTGTCTCAAGAAAAAAAAACAAAAAAACAGCATTGTCGTTTTCTGTGTTCCTTCTGTGCATGTCTATCTCTGTGTCCAAATTTCCCCTTTCTATAAAGACATTAGCATCCCCCTAATGGCCTCATTTTAATTTGATTACCGCTGGAATGTCCCAGTTTTCAAAGAAGGTCACATTCTTCTGGGAATGAGGACTTCAAAATATCTTTCTGATGGGACACAATTGAACCCATAACACTATCCTTCTATATATTTTCCATTTTCATTAATTGTGTTCAGAATTATAGATGTCCACTAATTAATAAAAAATTGAGCTTTTTGCTTTTATTTCTTGGTTATCCAGCTGTTTTGTGATGATTTTCAAGAGGAAGATGGGAGTAGAACATTTTTATTTCCCCCATCTTTAAAACGGAGTTTCTAACTGGCACTCCAGAAATGACAAGCCTTTTGATCTAATCCTGTGGTTAAAGGAGCATTGTGCAGTGATGACATATAGTAAGGATACCTTATACCTTTATGGCATTTTATATTTTATAAAGTACTCGGCTGGGTGCGGTGGCTCACGCCTGTAATCCCAACACTTTGGGAGGCCGAGGTGGGTAGATCTCTTGAGGTCAGGAGTTCGAGACCAGCCTGGCCAACATGGTGAAACCGTGTCTCTACTAAAAATACAAAATAGCCGGGCGTGGTGGCGTGCATCTGTAATCCCAGCTACTTGGGAGGCTGAGGCAGGAGAATCGCTTGAACCCAGGAGGCAGAGGTTGCAGTGAGCTGAGATTGCGCCACTGCACTCCAGCCTGGGCAACAGAGCGAGACTCTGTCTCAAAAAAAAAAAAAAAAAGCTCAAACATGTTATCTCTTTTGATCCTCACAACAATGTCATTAGGTAGATAGGGCAAATTATTACTGCTATTTAGAAGTATTTAGCTCAGAGACTTCCTAAGGGCTTTTGATTAAGCAAGCCGTAAGGACACATAGCATCCAAGTTTAGCAGTCTTCTTTCCCAGCGTCTTTTCTCTCTGTAATATCATTTAGTCCTTAAAGATTTGAGTACCAATATAAAATTGCAGTACAAATTTACCAGTCAGTTCACAGTGAGGGAAGAAATTTTTTTTTTTTTTTTTTTTTTTTGAGTCAGAGTCTCTCTCTTTTGCCTAGGCTGGAGTGCAGTGGCACGATGTCAGCTCATTGCAGCCTCTGCCTCCCAGGTTCAAGTGATGCTCCTGCCTCAGTGCCCGAGTAGCTGGGATTACAGGCACCAGCACCACGCCCAGCTAATTTTTGTATTTTGAGTAGAGATAAGGATTCGCCATGTTGACCAGGCTGGTCTTGAACTCCTGACCTTAGGCAATCCGCCCTCCTCGACGTCCCAAAGTGCTGGAATTGCAGGCGTGAGCCACTGCACCCTGCCGGGAAGAAACGTTTTTACCTATCTCTTGCTGTATAAAAGCCATCTCAAAACTTCGTGGTTTAAAACAGCAACAGATTTATTTGCTCATGATTCTGCAATTTAGGGAGGGCTCAATGTTATCTTAGCTCCCTGTGGTATTGGGTAGGCAGTTACGACTGTGTACAGAGGATCCAAGATGTCTAAACTCACATGTTTGACACCTCAGCTGGGTGGCAGGAAGGGCTAAAGGCTGGCTGGGCATCTCTGTTTCTCTTTCTCTCTCTGTCTCCCCCTCTCCTTACGTCTTTCTCTCCTCCTTCCATAGTCTCTTATCCTCCAGTTCCCACCCCCCGCCCATGTTCTGTTTCTGCAACAGGCCAGTTAGATTGTTTTATGTAGCAGCTGACTTCAAAAGTATAAAAGCAGATTTTGCTAGGCCTCCTGAGGCCTAAACCTGGAACTAGTATGCACAAACAGGAATGGGAGAAATTATTGGCAACCCCCTTTGGGGAGATTCCACTGCAGGTGCTGAATCAGATTTTATTCAACTATTGTGTTCTTTATGAGCGCATATTATTCTTCACAATATTTTGAAGAATATTACTCTTCATAATATTGACTCCTTCATAGATCTTAGTCTGAAAAGGACACAACACATACACTATGATTTCTTTCAATAAAGTGATGAGTAATTCTTAAATTCAGGATTTTGTGATACTGACTTTCTTAACTTCTTCACACAGGAAACCTGGACAAGCATGAAGAACTAGAGGAGCTTGTAGCAAGGTTCTTAGGAGTAGAAGCTGCTATGGCGTATGGCATGGGATTTGCAACGAATTCAATGAACATTCCTGCTCTTGTTGGCAAAGTAAGACACTGTCATTTATGAAAACTCACTCATGTATATCTTCTTTTGTTTTGAAAAGCATTCAGAGTGAGCTAAAAGCTGTTGTAAACTTTAGACTAAACATAGTTGAGCCAAAGATATCTCTACCACAAATTGTTTTTCTTTCTTTTTTTTTTTTTTTTGAGATGGAGTCTTGTTTTTTCGCCCAGGCTGGAGTGCAGTGGTGCCATCTCAGCTCACTGCAACCTCAGTCTGTCAGGTTCAAGCGATTCTTCTGCCTCAGCCTCCCAAGTAGCTGGGACTACAGGTGTGTGCCACCACGCCTAGCTAATTTTTTGTATTTTTAGCAGAGGCGGCATTTCACCACGTTGGCAAGCCTGGGCAACATAGTGAGGCCTCATCTCTATTTTATTTTTTAAATGAAAAACAATTTGTGGCTAGGCGCAGTGGCTCACACCTGTCGTCCCAGTGCTTTGGGAGGCCGAGGTGGGCGGATCAACTGAGGTCAGGAGTTTGAGACCAGCCTGTGTTTATATATTTACATATACGTATAATATACATATTATATATGATATATATAATATACATATATGGTGATATACATAGTATATATGATATACGTATTACATATGCATATTTTTTATATATATCCCCAAGTGGGTAGCGCGTGTGAGAGGGCACAATCTGTATGTAAATGTAAATTATGTCTCAGCAGATTGGTGCTCTCATCCTGAAAGGCCCTTTGAGGTTATTTATTTTCATGTTTAACATGACATCTAGGAATGGTATATTGAAAGTACGGTGGATTAACTCAAGCAGGAGAATTGAGTTTTTGTTTTTTGGTTGTTTATATGGTCACTCTTAGCTGTGTGACTGTGAGCATGTCAAATAATCTTTCTGATCCTCCACATTTCTTTTGTAAAATGAGGTGGTTGAGCTAGATTAACTCTAAAGTCCTTTTTAGTTATGCAGTGTATGGGTCTGTAAAGCACAGGTGGGACAAATAGAAAACAAACAGCAAGATAGGAGATTTAAACCCATCTGTATTGATAAACATTAAATATAAATGGTTTATACATTCCAAGGAGAAGACAAAGATTGTCAGATAAAATTAAGTAGGTTTCCTAATATAAAATAGCAACTTATGTTAAATATGAAGACACAGGTTGAAAGGAAAAGGATAGAAAAATATACAGCATGCAAATAGTAATCAGAAGAAATTTGAAGTGCCTGTATTAATATAAACAAAGATTTCAGAGCAAGAACTATTCTGGTGATAAAGAGGAACATTGTGTAATGATTAAGGAATTAATTCATCAAGAGAATGTAATTTTAAATGTATAGGTGCTTATCCCGTTTATGCCTAATGTTCCATTATTGGAACGCTAAGCATGTGGGAGTTATTTATATCGTGCTGCTCAAGGTCATCGCCAAGGTCTGATTTTGCAATTCAAAAAATTGTAACCTCTGGCATAAATGGTTTATGAACAGAGCTTCAAAGTACATGAAGCAGAAATTGATGAAACTAAAAGAAGTAAACAAATAGAAAATTGTAATTACAGACATTAACCCCTCTCTCTCTTTTTTTTTTTATTTTTATTTTTATTTTTTGAGACAGAGTCTTGCTCTGTCGCCCAGGCTGGAGTGCAGTGGCGTGATTTCGGCTCACTGCAAGCTCTGCCTCCCGGGTTCACGCCATTCTCCTGCCTTAGTCTCCCAAGTAGCTGGGACTACAGGCGCCCGCCACCACGCCTGGCTAATTTTTTGTATTTTTAGTAGAGACGGGGTTTCACCGTGTTAGCCAGGATGGTCTCAATCTCCTGACCTCATGATCTGCCCACGTTGGCCTCCCAAAGTGCCGGGATTACAGGTGTGAGCCACTGCGCCCGGCCCTAACCCCCCTCTCTCTTAATTGACAGAAGAATGAAACAGAAAATCAGTAATGATAATAGAACATTTGGAAAACACTGTCAATCAGTTGACCTAGTTGAGAGTCTTGAAACACTTCACTCAACAACAGCAAAACATGTACTACCAAAGACCATCTTCTAGGCCATTAAGCCAGTTTTAGTAAATTTTAAAGTATTAAAATTATTTAAAGTATGTTCTGTGATCACAGTGGAATTTAAATGAGAAATTAATAACACAAAAAGATACCTGGAAAATCTTTGAATATTTGAAAATTAAACAACATACTTGTAAATAACACATGGGCCAGAGAAGAAAAAACAACGGAGAATAAAAATATTTTGAACTAAATGGAAATGTAACCTATTACAATTTGTTGGATGAAGCTAAAGCAATGCTCAGATGGAAATGTATAGCATTAAATATTTATACAGGTTGAGCATCCCTAATCCCAAAATCTGAAATCTAAAATGTTTCAAACTCATAAATATTTTGAGTGTCATCATGACAGCTCAAAGAAAATGCTTAGGGGTGCTAAAGCAGTAAATATAATGCAAATAATCCAAAATCCACAAAAATCTGAACTCTGAAACACATCTGATCCCAAGCATTTTGAATAAGGGATATTCAACCTGTATTAGAAAAAAGTAAAGCTTGTAGCTTAAAAAATTAGGAAAAGAAGAACAAATTGAACCCAAACTAAGCAGAAAGAAGAATATAATGAAGATAAATGTAAAAATCAATGAATTAGAAAATAGATAATAGGGAAATTAGTGAAACCAAAGCTAATTCTTTGAGAAAATGAATACAGTTGATAAATCTCTAGCCAGAATGGTCAGGATAAGAAGAGAGAAGATTCATATTACCAGTAACAGGAATGAGAGGGGGGACATCACTACACATCCTATGGACATTAAAGGATAATAAGGGAATATTAAGAACAACTTCATGCCAATAAATTCAACAACTTAGATAAAATACACAAAATTCCTTGTAAGACATAAATGTATGGCTCTTTGACTTCACATTATAATACGTTGCTGTCCTGCATTTTGAAGTACAAATCTGAGATTCTTCTTTGTTAGAATTTTTAACACTAGAGGATTAGAACATCTCATCTTGCTCTTCTCTCTGTATGCCTACAAACTCTAACAAAGGATTATCTAGAATTAGATGTTTTCTACACAGACCTGGAAGATACAGCCATAAAGATTTATATTCCAAATCAGACTATAGTTGAAATATTATTAAATATCATTTAATCTGTTAAAGACAGTAACTTACCCAGTTTTAATGATCCTTTGAATCTGATACTGAATTTCCATGTGAGGTGGTTAATTGCTCAGTTTAATGGCAGGATGGGGCAGTATATTGATTAAGAGCATAGGTTCTGGAAGCAGACACTTGTCTTATTTAATAATTATTTTGTGGCCGGGCGCAGTGGCTCACTTTGGGAGGCCGAGGCGGGCAGATCACGAGGTCAGGAGATCGAGACCATCCTGGCTAACATGGTGAAGCCCCATCTCTACTGAAAATACAAAAAATTAGCTGAGCATGGTGGCGGGCACCTGTAGTCCCAGCTGCTCAGGAGGCTGAGGCAGGAGAATGGTGTGAACCGGGAGGTGGAGCTTGCAGTGAGCAGAGATCGCACCATTGCACTCCAGCCTAGGTGACAGAGCAAGACTCCATCTCAAAAAGATAATAATAATAATAATAATAATATAATTATTATTATTTTGTTACTGTGCTTGTGACCTTGAGCAAGATTTTAAACTCCTGAACAAGAGTTTCCTCATATGTGAAGTGGGAGTGATAATAGGGTCTATTATATAGAGTTGTTGTGAGGATTACAAGTAATAATGCTTTTAAATCTTTTAACATCATATCTGAAACATTTAAGCACTTAGATGTTAACTACTAGTGTGAATATCTATTTTATTTTTGAACCAAATATTTAATAAAGCTTTTCAGAATAAGTTCTAAAGGAAAAAGACAGATTGATACATTGAAATGGTGAATAAGGCTGTCTAAAAAAGACTGTCTAAAAAGAGTTCCTTTTTGCCAGAAGAAAAGAACATAATGCTTTTGCAGGTTTGCCAGAAAAATATTTAGCTGGAAAGAGGAGAAAATAAAATTTTGTGTGGAGGGGAAGGGAAGGGAGGATACCTTTTCAGATAGAGTTGATTGCCAAGAGTGGTAAGTAAAGAATTTGAAGACTTGCTGAAGAGAAATCTGACCTCTCCTTATTTCCTCCCCCAGTTTCACTTTTTCAATTTTAACACGTTTTTTGAAACTTAAATTTAGACTTACAAAAAGAGTTACAAAAGAGTACAGAGAGTTCCTGTATACCATTCATTCAGCTTCCCTTTATGTTAACATCTTGAATAACAGTGGAACCATTTCTTACAGCTTAGAAATTAACTGTGATACAATACTATAACTAAAGTACAGGACGTATTTGGTTTTCACTGATGTCCTTTTTCCGCTTCAGGATCCAGGTGAGGATCCACATTGCCTTTAGCTGTTGTAGCTCCTTGGTCTCCTCCAATCTGGAATAGTTCCTGTCTTTCTTTGTCTTTCATGACCTTGATACTTCTGAAGGATACTGGTCCCTTATTTTGCAGAATGTCTCCAATTTGGGTCTGTCTGCTGTGTTGTTATGGTTTGATTGAGCCCATGCATTATTGAGAAAGCTACCACGGAGGTGGTACCCTTCTCAGTGAATCATGCGAGAGACTGTGGTTTCAATACGTATTACTGATGATGTAAATCTTAATCACTTGGCTCAGGTGTCAGCAGGGATTTTCTGCTACCAACGTACTGCTTTTCCCTTTGTAATCACCATATATTGTGGCAGAGATACTTTGGGACTGTATATAGCATTTTGGATTAAACTTTCACCCACTAACTTTAGTAGGTGTCTCTGATCTTGCCTGTGGCAGTTATTACCTTGGTGTTCTAATGGTGGTTTTTCTATTTTTCTCATTCCTTCTATACTTACTAATTAGAATTTTTGTGTAAGGAAGAGTTCTTGCTTCTCCCTTATTTATTTATGTAATTATGGGTTTGTGAATATTTTTATTATTTGGCTTATAATTCAACACAATTGCTTCTTTTTTGTTGCTGGACTTTTAGTTTTGGCCATTGGGAGCTCCTTCAGGTGGGTACCTGTGTCCTTGGACTATTTAATAACTTTTTTTTTTTTTTTTAAGCATTCTCATACTTTCTGACATAATAAAATGCTCCAGGATCATCTTATGTTTTCCCTATCCCAGTTTTGGAATTAACCAGTTCTCCAAGAAGCCCTGATTCTTTTTATTGGAGAATGGTATTTAGAAACTAAGGTCTGGGAACTAGGTGTGTGTATTGCTGCAGGAGTGTCACTGCTTCTCACCTCTCAGTGACTAGAGCTAGAAAATGTATGTATGTATGTATGCTAACTCATGCATACACGTGTGCGTGTGTGTGTGTGTGTGTGCATGCATAAAGATTTGAAAGCCAGGAGTCTATATTGATACTGCCAACTCTGCTTTTCTTCTCCTCCTTCTCCTCCTCTTCCTTCTTCTCCTCCCATCTTCTGTCTTCTCCTCCTGCTCCTCCTCCCCCTTTTTTTTTTTCAGACAGAATCTCCCTCTGTAACCCAGGTTGGAGTGCAGCAGCACAATTTTGGCTCACTGAAACCTCCGCCTCCTGGGTTCAAACGATTATCCTGCCTCAGCCTTTTGAGTAGTTGAGATTACAGGTGCCCGTCACCAAGCCCAGCTAATTTTTGGGGGGTTTTCTTTTTGTTGTTTTTTTTTTGGTTTTTTTTTAGTAGAGATGGGGTTTTGCCATGTTGGCCAGTCTGGTCTCAAACTCCTGACCTCAAGTGATCCACCCACCTTGGCCTCCCAAATTGCCAGGATTACAGGCATGAGCCACCATGCCTGGCCACTTCATTTTTAATTTGTATATTTTTAACCAGGGTAGCTTTTTTATCTTAATAAATACTATGTGCTTAATAAAAATTTCAAACACAACTACTGTTACAAGTTTAAGTATTCCTTTAAGAATATTCTGTAATAAATAAGCATGTATATATATATATATATAGTTGACCCTTGAACAACGTGGTTTGAACTATGCAGGTCCACTTATACATGGATTTTTTTCAACCAAATATGGATCAGAAATACAGTATTCAGCCAGGCACAGTGACTCACGCCTGTAATCTTGGCACTTTGGGAGGCCGAGGCTGGTGGATCACCTGAGGTCAGGAGTTCAAGACCAGCCTGGCCAACATGGTGAAACCCCATCTGTACTGAAAATACAAAACTTAGCCAGGCATGGTGGCAGGCACCTGTAATCCCAGCTACTTGGGAGGCTGAGGCAGGAGAATTGCTTGAACCTGGGAGGCAGAGGTTGCAGTGAGCCAAGATTGCACCCACTGCACTCCAGCAACAAGAGTGAGACTCCGTCTCTCACACACACACACACAAAACATAGTATTTATGGAACACAAACCCCAAGTATATGGAGGGCCTACTTTTCCTATAAGCAGGTCCCACGGGGCTAACTGCAGGACATGAGCATGTATGGATTTGGATAAATGTGGGGGTGAGGCAGTTCTGGAACCGACTCCTCCTGTAGACTGAGGGACGACTGTGTGTCTGTGTATCTTCTCTCTTCTTTTTATTCTCATGGGAGCATGCTAGATACTTTCTGCACCTTTTTCATCTACTTGGATATTTTGAGGCCATTTTTGACAGAGAAAAACCTGTTTCTGGGTTCCGATCTGACAGGTTGAAGGGCCCCCTGAGAGATGGAAGAGTAAGAACTGCAGTGAAAAAAAAAAAGCCGAGACCTTCAGCCTTGTTGCCCTAGCAGAAACTGATGTTTGTGTGTTAAAGCAAAGCTTGTTTGGAGATTTTTAGGATAAAACTGAAGCCTACAGTCCGTGTTATGTGGGGAAAAGGTTAATAAGTAGGATCTTCCAAGTAGGTTCTTCCCTGGACTCTGGATATGAGTAGTAGTGAGAGAATACACCATTTCCACAGACATGGCCCCATCAGCTGCCATTTCCCACAGATGAACAGAACATCATACTAAAACTACATGGAATTCTCTCACGTAAAGAAACCAAAACGTTTTAGAGACTGATGTGTCATGTTTTAAATATGAATAAAGACCTGTTGCCATATATCTGACTATTTACCTCAGTCATGGGACTGAAGATATTAAATTAAAAGGCTAGAATTTTGCATCTACTTTTAAGGTATCTTTACAAAAAGCAAATGATCATGTATACTTTTTTCCTCTTCTTAAAATTGATCACTGCTGTTGTGCACGATTTCCTTAATAAGATACAGCTATTAGTGCGTGTGGCATTTTGTGATTTGTGTAACTAACCCTTTCCCTTCCGGCTTCTTACCTTTCTGTTCCTGTGATATTGCAGGGTTGCCTGATTCTGAGTGATGAGCTGAACCATGCATCACTGGTTCTAGGAGCCAGACTGTCAGGAGCAACCATTCGAATCTTCAAACACAACAGTGAGTTTGCTGCAGAATTCACTCCTGGCCTTGGTGTTTATTATTCTTTGGATCCATGGTGGGAATTAACATGAGTTATATTAGCAGTTGAAAATATAAATGAAGCCAAAGTAGCAACATTTAAAATGTTCTTCTGGTCCAGTCTTTTAAAATTAGAGGTTGAAGGAAGCCTCTTGTACAAATACAATACCATTCTTTTATTTGACCATTAAGTTTTCCATCCCATTTCGTCGTTTACAAATCCCTTACTCAAATACATTTACTCGATGCCTATAGTGTATCTTGCCATAAGACTAGCGGTGTTTAGATGAATAAATCAAGGTCTCTGACTGGTTAATGAAGAGACTTAATAGATAAGCCAGTGTTTACAATACAGCAGACAGGTGCTGAAGTACAGCCATGAGTAGATGCTGTGGGAGCATGGAGGAGGGTGCCCCTGAGCCAGACCTTTCCTCCCTAAGTGGAAATATCTTTGCGTGTTATCAAAATGATTATTTAGAATAAAAATGTATAACTTTCATAGTTAAAACACACACATAGGGAGAAAAGATAACCCAAATGTATGTTTAATATCTTTTCCCAGAATGTGTGCAGGCACAGACAGGTTTGGAAGAATGTATACCAAAATGTTAGGTGTGTACCCCTGGATGGAAGGATCATAGATGATAACATCATTTTTGCTTTTGTTTTTGTTTTTGTCTTGTCTAAAATGTTTTACAGTGAGAAATGAGATCTTATTAAATATCCCTATGTAACCTGTTATTTTCTTTCTTTCTTTCTTTTTTTCTTTTTCTTTTGTGACAAGAGTCTCGCTCTGTCACCAAGGCTGAAGGGCAGTGGCTCAGCCTTGGCTCACTGCAACCTCTGCCTCCCGAGTTCAAGCGATTCTCCTGCCTCCACCTCCCGAGTAGCTGGATTACAGGGGCACGCCACCACACCTGGCTAATTTTTAGTATTTTTAGAGCGACGGAGTTTCACTGTGTTGGCCAGACTGGTCTTGAACTGACTTCAGTTGATCCTCCCGCCTTGGCCTCTGAAAGTGCTGGGACTACAAGTGTGAGCCATCACGCCTGGCCCCTTTTTACAATACACTGTGATTGTTGTTTGTCATTACATGTGACTCTACCTCATTCTTAAATGCCAGTGTGGCAGTCAGTGCCTGGATGTGCCTTCATTTAATTGCTCCCTCAGTTGGACATCAGGGCTGTTTCTAAATTTTTCTACTGGGAACAGCACTACACTTACAGTTTTGTACAATCATCTGGTTAGTGCCTTAGGATAAATTTTTAGTAGTCTCAGAATGCATGGTTAAAAGAGTATACATTTTTAATAGTTTTCCGAATTGCCTCTAAGCATTATATGAATTCTTTTTTTCACTTTTATTTTAGGTTCAGGGGTACATGTACAGGATTGTTATATAGGTAAATTGCATGTCTCGGGGGTTTGTGTACAGATTATTTCGTCACCCAGGTAATCAGCATAGTACCTGATAGGTAGTTTTTCGAACCTTACCCTCCTCCTCCTCCCCTGCCTCATCCTCAGGTAGGCCCCAGTGTCTGTTGTTCCCTTCTTCGTGTCTGTATGTACTCAGTGTTTAGCTCCCACTTACAAGTGAGAACATGTGGTATTTTGTTTTCTGTTCCTGTGTTAGTTTGCTTAGGATAATGGCTTCTAGCTGCATCCTTGTTACTGCAAAGGACATTATCTCATTCTTTTTTATAGCTATATAGTATTTGATGGTGTATATGTACGTGTGTGTGTATATATATATTATAAAATATATATAAATATGTAATATAAAAATATAAAATTTTATAATATAAAATAAAAATATATTTATATATAATATATATTTATAATTTTATATTATAAAATTTTATAAATATATAAAATATATATATATATATTTTTTGAGACAGAGTCTTGCTCTGTCACCCAGGCTGGCATGCGTTGGCATGAACTGAGCTCACTGCAACCTCCACCTCCCCAGCTCAACCGATCCTCCCATCTCAGCCACCATAATAGCTGGGATTACAGGTGTGTTCCACCATGCCTGGCCAGGGTTTTTTTTTTCTCTTCTGTATTTTTTGTGAAGATGGGGTTTCACCATGTTGCCCAGGCTGGTCTTGAATTCCTAGGGTGAAGCAATCCATCCACCTTGGCCTCCCAGTGCTGGGATTATAGGCATGAGCCACCGCACCTGGCCCCACACTTTTTTAATCCAGTTTACTGTTGATGGACATTTAGGATGATTCTGTGTCTTTGCTATTGTGAATAGTGCTACAATGAACATACACATGCTTGCGTCCTGTATGAATTTTACTCAACAGTGTGAGATTGACTGTTCCTACTCACTGGCCATTCACTCAGTGAATCATTTTAAATCTTTCCAAATCTAATGAGGAAATATTATGTTAGTTTTTATTTCATTGCTTATTAGGTATAGAGCAACTTTTTACATTTTTATTGTATTTTTATATCTGTTTTTTAAACCCTACTTGTAAGTTAATGTGTTTGTATTTCCTTATAAATTGGCCATTTTCAAATTGTTTCTATTTTTTACTGATTATAAGAGCCCTTTATATGAATTAGCTTTTCCTTGATGTTGCATTATTTTATTAATTTTTTTTTTGAGACAGGGTCTTGTTCTGTCACCCAGGCTGTAGTGCAGTAGCACAACCACGACTCACCACAGCCTTGACCTCCTGGGCCCAGAGGATTCTCCTGCTTCAGCATCCCAAGTAGCTGGGCCTATAGGCATGCGCCACCATGCCGGGCTAGTGTTTTTGATTTTTTATAGAGACAAAGTCTCTCTGTGTTGCCCAGGTTGGTCTTGAACTCTTAGGCTCAAACGATCCTCCTGTCTCAGCCTCCCAAAATGCTGGGATTACAGGAGTAATTCACCATGCCCAGACTGCACTATTTTTATATTTTTGACTTTGTTTTCAGTGTCTTCTTGTGCAGACTCATTAAAATGTTTTTGTTGCCACACTTACTGTCTTACAACTTTTGGATTTTACACGGTACCCTCCTCATTCTCAGATCATAAGATGATTCTTTCATGTTTTCTTCTGGAAATTTTGCGATGTATTTTTTATTTAAATTTATGTGGATTTTGGGGGCATAACATTGGAGAGAGGTTGAATTTTTTTTTTTCTGAGTAGATAATACGGTTAAGCATTCTGTTGTAGGTATTTCTTTTTTTTTTTTTTCCTGATACAGAGTCTTGCTCTGTCACCCAGGCTGGAGTACAGTGGTATGATCTCAGCTCACTGCAACCTCTGCCTGCTGGGTTTAAGCGATTCTCATGTCTCAGCCTCCCAAGTAGCTAGGATTACAGGTGCCCACCACCACACCCGGCTAAGTTTTTTTGTATTTTTAGTAGAGATGGGATTTTGCCATGTTGGTCAGTCTGGTCTCGAACTCCTGACTTTAAGTGATCCACCCACCTCGGTCTCCCAGAGTGCTGAGATTACAGGCGTGAGCCACCACACCTGGCTGATATTTCTTTTATCTAAAATTTTGACCAGTATAATTTTTTCCTCCTTCTGTATATAAGCATAGAAAACTAAAATAATTCATATGTTTTTACTTGTCTTTAACTGATTGCCATACATTGCTCTCTGCCTAAGAACTGGAGGCTTTGCAGGACTTGGGGAGGCCGAGGCGGGTGAATCACCTGAGGTCAGGAGTTAGAGACCAGCCTGGCCAAAATGATGAAACCCCGCCTCTACTACAAATAAAAAAATTAGCTGGATGTGGTGGCACACACCTGTGATCCCAGCTACTCAGGAGGCTGAGGCCGGAGAATCACTTGAATCCGGGAGGCAGAGGTTTCAGTGAGCAGAGATCACGCCACTGCACTCCCACCTTGGCAACTCTGTCTCAAAAAAAAAAAAAAAATGGAAGTTTTGAGTCAGGACATAATTTACTTCTGTAGGGTACATGTGCTGAATCTTGATTAGGTCATATGCAGATTTTTTTCTTAAAAATTACTGAATGCGTAAGCACAATCACAACCATAGGCTATCTTATTTGTGTTTGTGTTCTTTGTTTTTATTACCTTATTTCTTTTTCTGTCAAAATTGTTTTCTGCAAAGAGCAAAATCATATGCTTTTATAACCCCTTCCTCCAGTGACAAGCAATACAGAATACAAAATCAGATTTTATGATGGGGCCAGGCTTGGTGGCTCACGCCTGTAATCCCAGCACTTTGGGGGGCTGAGGCAGGCGGATCACTTGAGGTCAGGAGTTCAAGACCAACCTGGCCAACATGGTGAAACCCATCTCTACAAAAATACAAACATTAGCCTGGCATGATGGCAGGTGCCGGTAATCCCAGCTACTTGGGAGGCTGAGGCAGGCAAATCGCTTGAACCTTGGAGGTGGAGGCTTCAGTGAGCCGAGATTGCGCCATTTTACTCCAGCTTAGATGACAGAGGGAGGCTCCATCTCAAAAAAAAAAAAAAAATGATTTTATGATAGGATGTCTCCCATCCCTATTAAGTATTCCCCAGACTTAATGTTGCTTAAATTTGGGGGAGTTTTTTTTAAGGACTTCATTTCAGGGCAGGTACTTTAAGTACGAAATCTGTAGTGTGGCAACAATGGTCTTCAAAGCAGTTGTCTTTAACAGGGAAATTGTGATCATCATTAATGGCAGTAGCAGCCAAGTTGTTTCCAGGCCCATTAACCACCATGAGAACCACAAGAACTTGGTTGTTAATAGACAACTGATGAAGTCAAACATGGAACAATTTCAACCAATTGTCAGGCTTGCTTAACACACAGACTTAAACATGCCCCAGACGGGTGTATTTGTAACCCAGTACCAAAACAGAGCTCTTTAACAAGCATTTATTGAGTACGTCCTAGGTGAAAGGAAATGGAGCATACACTGTGAAGTTTTTTTACCCCTTGCATTTGTTTTTTTAGGAGGTGTATGTATCTGTGATGGTTTATTCACACTCTCACTCTGTCTTTTTTACGCATTTATTTCCGAATGACTCACTAGGATTAGAGATACAGTTTGATTCTATATTTTTCGATAAACACAGAGAAGCTAACTTAATGGCAGGGTACTTAACATGAGACACTGGTCATTTCATAAGCAAGCTAATGAACTGAATCAACCACCATAGTCCTTCAGTCAGGTTTTGATGGTTTTGAACATTTGTCACGTTTTGGATTTCAATTCAAGGTGGCAATAATGCACCTATTTTGCCCTGATTTTTTCTGCCTAACTCTAATTATGTCCTTTGCTATCTGAGGCATACTTTCCAAATGAGAAATATATCTCTGCATTTCCAGAACAAAGTTAGGAAAGAGGAAGATGTGGTATGACTCTGTTCTTTTTTGTGTGTCGTAGATATGCAAAGCCTAGAGAAGCTATTGAAAGATGCCATTGTTTATGGTCAGCCTCGGACACGAAGGCCCTGGAAGAAAATTCTCATCCTTGTGGAAGGAATATATAGGTAATCCTACTTTATTATTCTTACCTTTATGACTTGGCCCCATGAAGTCATAGAATTTTTTAACTGAAGGCAACATTAGTCTGTCCCCCTCTGGAAACTAAGGAGACAGTGTTTATAAATCGCTAAAATACCTGGAAACAGAGTCAGCATTAGAACAGAAGTCTTTTTGTCTGGTTCGTCATTATTCTTTCCATTATACTACATGGTCACCAAATTCCCTTTCTCTTTGGGTCTTTTATTTTTCTAGTTTGTAGAGGGAACGTATACGTAAGGGCAAGAATTGGAATATATATTTTAATATGTCAAAACAAATTATACATCATTTAATTTTAATAAATATTTTGTTTTAGGCTGAGTGCAGTGTGTCACGCCTGTAATCCCAACACTTTGGGAGGCCAAAGTGGGAGGTCGCTTGAGGCCAGGAGTTTGAGACCAGCTTGGGCAACATAGTGAGAGCCTGTCTCTATAAAAAATAAATAAAAATTAAAAAGAAATATTTTATTTTGGTTAACATTTACAGCTTCTGCACGTATTTTTATCACCTAATTTTTTTTGTTCTTTTGTGTCATTCTCATTGCCTGTGCAATGTGATGCAGTCTCATGTTGCCTGTAATTACAAGCTTTAGAAGAATCTGCTGTGATCTTAATTCTTTTTGTTGTGAATTAAGATTGCT
Source organism: Theropithecus gelada (assembly GCF_003255815.1). Taxonomy (NCBI): domain Eukaryota; kingdom Metazoa; phylum Chordata; class Mammalia; order Primates; family Cercopithecidae; genus Theropithecus; species Theropithecus gelada. The sequence continues at coordinate 78,914,835 of NC_037675.1, read as the reverse complement.
TGTGTTTGGTGCTTGTTTTTTGTTTTTTGGTGGTTTTGGTGGGCTTTTTTTTTAAGATGGAATCTCACTCTGTCGCCCAGGCTGAAGTGCAGTGGCATGATCTCCACTCAATGCAACCTCTGCCTCCTGGATCTCCTGCCTCAGCCTCCCGAGTAGCTGGGATTACAGGTGTGCGCCACCATGCCCAGCTGATTTTTGTATTTTTAGTAGAGATGGGGTTTTGCTGTGTTGGCCAGGCTGGTCTCAAACTCCTGACCTCAAGTGATCTGCCTACCTCAGCCCCCACAAAGTGCTGGGATTACAGGTGTGAACCACTGTGCCCAGCCAGTGCTCGTTTTTAAAGTCCTCTTTTCTTTCCCCTAGTCTTTTGCCTCACCGTGGCTTCCTCTGCCTTTGTCAGTTTAAACCACAGATACAGTGGTCAGACCATTTAAAACCCAATAAACTCGGCCGGGCATGGTGGCTTATGCCTGTAACCCCCAGAACTTTGGGAGGCCAAGGCGGTGTATCACTTGAGGCTGGGAGTTCGAGACTAGCCTGGGAAACATGGTGAAACCCTATCTCTACTAAAAATACAAACGTTAGCTGGACATGGTGGTGGCAGGTACCTGTAGTCCCAGCTACTTGGGAGGCTGAGGCACAGGAATCACTTGAACTCAGGAGTCAGGGATTGTAGTAAGCCGAGATTACGCCACTGCACTCCAGCTTGGACAACGGAGCAAAACTCTGTCTCAAGAAAAAAAAAAAAAAGCAGTAAACTCAATAATAACAAAATGCCAAACTCCTAATTTTGATTTAAAAAGTCTCAGTGTACATGCGTATATATATATATTTTTTTCATGTTTTGCCAGCATGGAGGGATCTATTGTTCGTCTTCCTGAAGTGATTGCCCTCAAGAAGAAGTACAAGGCATACTTGTATCTGGATGAGGCTCACAGCATTGGCGCCTTGGGCCCCACAGGCCGGGGTGTGGTGGACTACTTCGGCCTGGATCCTGAGGATGTGGATGTTATGATGGGAACATTCACAAAGAGTTTTGGTGCTTCTGGAGGATATATTGGAGGCAAGAAGGTAAACGAGCCGTGAGAATGAGCGATTAGAGATAAAATCACTGGCAACTAGATTTGGTACCTCAAGCCTAGCAGATGGGGCCCTGAACTGGGATGTCCCCAAATTTGCCTGTGGTTTAGGCTCTAATACCAGTGAGTGATTCTGATGTCTCGTCACTGAACTAAAGGCTGGTTCTGTTCATTGTTTGTTGTTTTCTTATTTGAGCTTCTTTCTAAGCTACATGCTGATCTGAGATCTAGAATACCCTCTTGTGTGAAAGAACACACAGTGGTGCTCCCTGCCCGCCCCAGCCTTCTGTTGGGTTTGCATTGTGCTCACAGTTTCAAAAACAGTGGGGTTGTCATGGGAGCGCATGGGAATAGCAGGTCACCTTGCTCTTGGATACAAACGTATCATGAGTGAACATGGAGACAGGAAGGAAAAAAGTTGTGCCAGCGGTGGGGTACTACAAAGCATTGTATTTTCAATTTTTTAACGACGTAATTGCCTTTGCTGGGTCTTTGTAGTCAGAAAAAAATCATATGGTGAATTTTGATGTAGGTAAGAATCTGTGGTGTGGTGGAAGTGGTCAACCATAAGGACACAGGCCTGGGTCTGAATGTTTCTCTGCTTACTTTGTTAGACCTCAGGGAAAACATTTAACCTCCCAGTTTCCTTGTCAGTAAAATAGAAGTAAATATGCCTAGCTTGTAAGATTGTAGTAAGGGTTTAAAAAGTAATATATGTCCATGCTACAACGTGGGTGCACCTTAAAAATATTATGGTAAGTGAAAAAAGTTAGTCACAAAAAGTCACATATTGCATGTTTTAAAATATGTGATATCTAGAATAAGCATAGAAACAGAAAGTAGATTAGTAGTTGCCGGGGGCGGAGGGGATGGGGAAATGGAAAGTGAATGCTAATGGGTATGAGGTTTCCTTTCAGGGTTATGGAAATGTTCTAAAATTAGTAGTAAAAGTGGCACAACTCTGGATATACTAAAAACCACTGAATTGTACTTTAAAACGGTGAATTGTGTGGTGTGTGGCTTATATCTCAACGAAGCTGTATTTTTGAACACTGCAGTGTTAGGGAAAAAATAATGTATGTATGTCAGGTGTTTGTATATGACACAGAGGAGGTGCTCATAAATGTTCTTAATTTTGCTTCAAAACTCAATATTGGGAGTCTTAAAGAATGTTTATGCTGGGCACAGTGGCTCACACCTGTAATCCCAGCACTTTGAGAGGCTGAAGTGGGAGGATTACTTGAGCCCAGGAGTTCAAGACCAGCCTAGGCAACATAGTGGGACTTCATCTCTACAAAAAAGTAAAAAAATTAGCTGGGTGTGGTGGCACATGCCTGTAGTCCCAAGTACGTGGTAGGCTGAGATGAGAGGATTGCTTGAGCCAGGGAGATCAAGGATGCAGCGAGCCGTGAGTATTTATACCACTGCATTCCAGCCTGGGCAACAGAAAAAGACCCTATTTCAGAAAAAAAGGTCATTCGTTTAATAATTGATTGTCTTTTAGAGAGACCTCATTTTCAGTGACTTTTAATCAGTTTTGATAGATTTTTTTTTTTTTTTTTTGAGACCAAGCCTGACTCCATTGCCAGGCCAGAGTTCAGTGGCGCAATCTTGGCTCACTGTAACCTCCACCTCCCGGGATCAAGGGATTCTCCGGCCTCAGCCTCCCAAGTAGCTGGGACTACAGGTGCGTGCCACCACGCCCAGCTAATTTTTTGTATTTTTAGTAGAGACAGGGTTTCACCGCCGTGTTGGCCAGGGTGGTCTCGATCTCTTGACCTCGTGATCCGCCCGCCTCGGCCTTCCAAAGTGCTGGGATTACAGGCATGAGCCACACCGCCCGGCCAGGTTTGATAGATTTTTTTATCTCAAATTTTCCTTTTTGTTAATGAGACAAGGCTCACTTTGGAGAGTTTGTTGTTTTTTAGTAAACTTTGTGACTGTGAACCAAAGGATAGAAAAATAATACTCTGGGAGATCATTTAAGTACAATATATTTGTGCTTTTGGTTTTTTTAGTACAATTTTTAATGTTTTTGAGATGAAACTGTTTTATATCCAAATTTGTGTCTCCCTAATTTGTTCTGGTACATAAGCTTCTTGTACGTACATTTTAAAGATTTGGTGAAATTAAAAGATATCAGAGAATAGGGATATACAATTAATTTTTTTTTGAAATCCTTGTAAATGACAGTTTTACTTTATTCGGTGAGATGTCATTGGCATTTTAATCAAAGACCTTATACATTTCTATTTTATTTCACATTTGTATCATTTTGTACATTTCTGCATATCTGGAGGAAGTTCTAATGCTCTTAAAGTTTATGTTAGAGAACTGTTACTTAGGGTTGGAAGGATGGGCTTTACAGGCACAGAGAGCTGCAGATGACATTTTCTATGATACTTGGAATTAAATCATTATATGTAAAAAGCAATCCAAACACCAATCAGCAATCCAAACAAAGGCTGTTTAACTCAGCCTTGTTCATTTATTTTTAACTTTTTTTTTTTTTTTTTTTTCCGAGACAGAGTCTTGCTCTGTGCCCCAGGCTGGAGTGCAGTGGGGCGATCTCGGCTCACTGCAAGCTCCGCCCCCCCGGGTTGACGCCATTCTCCTGCCTCAGCCTCCCGAGTAGCTGGGACTACAGGCGCCTGCCACGGCGCCCGGCTAATTTTCTTGTATTTTTAGTAGAGACGGGGTTTCACCGTGTTAGCCAGGATGGTCTCGATCTCCTGACCTCGTGATCCGCCCGTCTCGGCCTCCCAAAGTGCTGGGATTACAGGCTTGAGCCACCGCGCCTGGCCTCTTTTTTTTTTTTTTAAGATGGAGCCTCACTCTGTCCCCCAGGCTGGAGTGCAGTGGCGCCATCTCAGCTCACGGCAACCTCTGCCTCCTGGGTTCAAGTGATTTTCCTGCCTCAACCTCCTGAGTAGCTGGGATTATAGGTGCCTGCCTCCACGCACAGCTGATTTTTGTATTTTTAGTAGAGATGGGGTTTCACCATGTTGTTCAAGCCAGTCTTGAACTCCTGACCTCAGGAGATCCACCCACCTTGGCCTCCCAAAGTGCTGGAATTACAGGCATGAGCCACCATGCCCGGCCATATTTCTAACTTTAAATGATACATTCTCCAAATTTAGAAGGATTGTTTTAAAACTAGTTTTTTTCCTATGTTGTTCCATGTTTAAAAAACAAAACCAAACCTAAGAACTTTGCCATGTTTCTGACCCAGTTGTTGCCAGCAGTATGCTTCGACCATGTTGGTTGACCTTGCATCTCAGATTAGTGTCCCTGTTCCAGTGCCATTGAAACAAGGAGTCCTCTAGAACTTAGAAGGAAAGCACTGACATTGCCAGTGAATGCAAGAATTGTCTCTATTTATCTGCCTCTGTGAACTTCCCAGGAGCTGATAGACTACCTGCGCACACATTCTCATAGTGCAGTGTATGCCACGTCATTGTCACCTCCTGTAGTGGAGCAGATCATCACCTCCATGAAGTGCATCATGGGGCAGGATGGCACCAGCCTTGGTAAGTCTTTCTTTTCTTGAAACATTGCATAAGTCCACCTAGCGGCCAAACATGCTGTTTTTCTTGAGCTTTTTTCCTAAAATAAATAGTCAGGTTTACTGATAGGCAGAGCTGGCTGGTGTGTGGTTTCCGTGGACACTTTTTTTTTTTTTTGAGACCAAGTCTCGCTCTGTCGCCCAGGCTGGAGTGCAGCAGCGCGAGGATCTCAGCTCACTGCAAGCTCCGCCTCCTGGGTTCACGCTGTTCTGGCTCAGCCTCCCGAGTAGCTGGGACTACAGGCGCCCACCACCTCGCCTGGCTAATTTTTTGTATTTTTAGTAGAGATGGGGTTTCACCGTGTTAGCCAAGATGGTCTCGATCTCCTGACTTCATGATCTGCCCACCTCAGCCTCTCAAAGTGCTGGGATTACAGGCATGAGCCACCGCGCCCGGCCTCCATAGACACTTTTTTAGTGTGTTTGATACATATGCCATGAGAACGACCCTGGCTCACTTCCTGTGGAATTTTCTTGTTTATAGATGGGAGGCTTTACTCTTACTATCCTACATACCCTCTTAACTCAGAGGTAATATGCCTTTGGGGTTTTTCTTGAATTGCATAATTTTATGTGATGGTGTAATTCACTGTTAGTGATGTTTCATTAACAGCATGGTTTAGAGCTGCTGTTTTCATAAATTAGTATTCCTGATTTAATGCCTTTATAAAGAGTTTCTAATTTCATATACGGGAGATAATAAATGACATCCTGAATCTGTTTATTTTGTCTTTGATGGGATTTGTAGTCCCAACTAGATGCCTTGATTTAAACATACTACTGTGAACAATAAAGTGCAGTGTTCACTTTCTGACATTTGACTTTTATTCTGCAACACCAGAGGGCAGTATTGACTGCAGAACAGTGATACTAAAAGGGGAGCAACTGGGTGTCTGTTTTTACTTTAAAAAATATTTTCATTGCATGTATAAGACAATAATTTCACTTGTTGCTTTTTTAATTCTTATAAAGTCAGTTTGGCATTTGTAAAAGATTTCACATTATCAGCCATGAGCTCTCCACTCTACAGTTATGTAATACTTTATTGTAAGATTGATTTGGCTTGCATCGAATAAAGTGGCACATCTGATTTTGATTGGTCTAAGACTGTTTTCTTGGTTGTTTTTTTTTTTTGGTTTTTTTTTTTTTTTGGTTTTTGTTTTTGAGACAGAGTCTTGCTCTGTCTCCCGGGCTGGAGTATAGTGGTGCGATCTCAGCTCACGGCAACCTCCACTTCCCAGGTTCACATGATTCTCGTGTTTCAGCCTCCCGAGTAGCTGGGACCACAGGAGTCTGCCACCACACCTGGCCATTTTTTTTGTATTTTTTGTAGAGATGGGGTTTCACCATGTTGCCCAGGCTGGTCTTGAACCCCTGGGCTCAAGCAATCTGCCTGCCTTGGCCTTCCAAAGTGTTGGGATTATAGGTGTGATCCACCATGCCCAGCTGACTGTTTTCTTTTTTTTTGAGACGGAGTTTTGCTCTTGTTGCTCAGGCTGGAGTGCAATGGTGTGATCTCGGCCCACCACAATCTCTGCCTCCCAGGTTCAAGCAATTCTCCTGCCTCAGCCTTCCCGAGTAGCTGGGATTACAGGCATGTGCCACCATGCCTGGCTAATTTTGTATGTTTAGTAGAGACCAAGTTTCTCCATGTTGGCCAGGCTGGTCTCAAACTGCCGACCTCAGGTGACCCACCTGCCCCAACCTCCCAAAGTGCTGGGATTACAGGCGTGAGCCACCGGCCCCAGTCGACTGTTTTCTTAAATCAGAATTTTACATTAACATTTTTTCTGATCTGTGCTAGATCCTTGTTATCTCTATGAGAGATTTTTGGAAATAGTGAAATGTGATCATTTTCAGTTTTGCGAATTAATTTCTTGAAGAAGTCGTCTTATTAATGTTGCAAACACATTGTGGAGCCTGTGAGTAGCTCCCTGTTGATAACAGCTATAACTATATCTGCTCTCCTTCTGATGTGGTGTTAGTGGAAACTGTGTGTGTGAATCTGAGAGACAGACATATACACACACATATGTATACATATAGCTATCATTTCTCTAGGTACTTCACATAGGCACACTTTCCTTAACTGATTCAGCACACAGGTTTAGGTGACTAAGAAATGGCTAAGAGCTATCAAAGTTAACACTGGATAATTTATTTGCCCTGTTCTAGAACATGGATCTGTGTGACACATTACCCCCAGATAAATGACTTACCTGTACTAAATGATAAAATCTGGGCTGTGCTGGTAGTGAGAAAATGAAACATGGTGATTATATATAGACTTTGGATCAGCACCCGTTTTCTAGTTTTTGCCTCTAGCCACCCGCCAAGCTTAGTGGTGTGACACAACAGCCATCTGATTATGCTCACAGGTGCCACAGGTCAGGAATTCGGTCAGGGCACAGCAGAGATGACCTGTCTTTGCTCCGTTGTCTGGGGCTGGCCTGGAAAACTCAAGTGTCTGGAAAGATTGAGATAGCTGATGGTTGGGATCACCTGGAGGCTTCTCCACTCATCACCTGGGCTGGAGTGACTTGGAGCCAGCCTCAGCTGAGGCTGTTGACCAGAGCACCTTCATGCATGTATCTTTTCCATGTGGCTTAGGCTCCTCATAACATCGTGACTGGGTACCCAGAAAGAACGCTTCAGAGAGCAAGCATTCCAAAGAACCTGGCGGAAACCGCATGACCTTTTCTGACCGGTTGTTAACAAGCAGGTCACTAAGGCCATCCCAGATTGAAGGGGTGGGGAACTAGATTCCACCTCCCCAGTGGAGGCATGTCAAAGAATTTGTAGCCTTTTTTGGGTTTTTTTTTTTTTTTTTTTTTTTTGAGATGGAGTCTCATAAAAGGGGGAAGTACCATGCTCTTTTAAACAACCAGATCTTGGGAGAACTCAGAGCGAGAACTCACTCATTACCCAAGAATGGCAGCAAGGCCTTCATGAGGGATCCTTCCCATGATCCACACACACACCTCCCACCAGGCCCCACCTCCGTCGCTGGGGATCACATTCCATCCTGAGATGTGGAGAGGACAAACATCGAGACCATGTCAGTGAATGTATTACTTTTATCATGAAAACTTTGTTATTGTTGGGATTCCAGAGTACATTAAGCACCTAGTATTGAAAGTAAGGCTTAAACACATACATAGACAGTATGTGGTTGCTTATTGTTAAATGTTTTCATCTTTTTGTGTGAAGAAATGTTGCTCTTTGGTGAGAGTACAGAGCCTTCAGAAAAGCTGCAGCATGCAAGGGAAGGTGAGATCCAGTTTCCACACGACTTTGTGAGCGAAGACTCCTTTCCCCTTCCTCCCAACTTTTTCCACATTTCTCCTCCAGTTTCTATCCTTTTCCCAAGGAAGAACAGGACATATGACTAGGTTGACCTATATTGCAAGGCAACTTCACTAGGATTCCAGGTGAGGTAATAATGAATGGGAATTGTGCTGCCAGGTTGCCTGTACCTGGAGTGGGAATACTGAGTTAGCATAGGCCAGGGAGTAGAAAAAATGAGGCCTAGGAAATTCTGGTAAATTCCACTAGACATTTGAAATTCTGACTTTTACTTTACACATCACTAATCCATGTCCACTAACGGAAATTTAGCTGTAATATCTACATACAAGTCAAGACAAAATGTTTGACCAAATCAACTAAAATTTTGCTTTTCCATTTTCCAGAGCTGTGCTTTGATGTATTTTATTTCTGTCCAAAGGTGTAGTTAATAATAACATGCATAGCACCCAGCTTAGTGTGTGACATCTAGGATCCTTTCAGTAAATTTATTGAATGACTGAATGAATGCACGCATGATTGGAAATACCAGAAAATCAGTGGGTTCTTCAAGTACTTTATTGTAACATTGCTTGAATAGTTGAATGTTGAGCCAGAATGACCAAATTACGGAACCAAATTAACTAGATAGGTATATTTTAATAGATAAATTTTTAAATAATGTCAGAACACTTTATAGAGTTTTATACTTCTTTGTTTTGAAAGGAACTGGACCCATGCAGGCAGCTACTGATACAGGAGAAAAAAGACTACCCTGAGCAGATTGACATTTAATTAAAACTAGGTTTGTCTCATTTGAATTAATTCCAGTAATAGACTTGTTAATGAAGTGTTAAATGATCACCTTGAGAATACCAGGGAACTGTCAAAAACTAAGAGAACTGAGATACTTAAAAAAGACATTCCAGGACAGTGCGGTGGCACATGCCTGGAGTCCCAGCTACTCAGGAGGCTGAGGCGGGAGGATCGCTTGAGCCCAAGAGTCCTGGGCTATAGCACACTCTGCCAGAGACATGTCTGCACCAAGTTCAGCCATCAGTATGATGACCTCCCGAAAGTAGGGTACCACCAGGTTGCCTAAGGAGGGGTGAATTGGCCCAGATTGGAAATGGAACAGGTTAAAACTTCCCCTGCTGATCAGTAGGGGGATTACGCCTGTGAATAGCCACTGCACTCCAGCCTGGGCAACATAGTGAGACCTTGTCTCTTTGGGGAAAAAAGAAAAAAGCTTTCCAAGATTCCCGTGCTGAAGGGTTAGAAGTGTTGAAAAAACGCAGCCTTTCCAGGAGGGGGTCATAGAGACTTCCCTGCCTGTCTTCGGGGCTGACAGCTTTTAACTCTCCCATCAAGCACCATGCTTCCTGAGCCTAGGAAGTTTTGGGTATTGACTTTCTTCTTTGTTGTGCTTTAAAGTAATTTATTTCACTATTAGAAATTCATCGGAATGAAAATTAAGTTTTCTGGTAAGCACTGTTTTGTTCTTACCCACAGTACAGTTTAGCAGTTTATCTGATGCCACGAATCAGACTAGATTCCTCCTGTTCTGTGACTTTCTGCCTAGAATGCTGTTGTTTGGGGGAAAAAAAAAAACAAAAAACTTGTTTTAGCCTGGCGCAATGGCTCACACCTGTAATCCCAGCACTTTGGGAGGCCAAGGCGGGTGGATCACCTGAGGTCGGGCTTTCAAGACCAGCCTAACCAACATGGAGAAACCCCATCTCTACTAAAAATACAATAATTAGCCGGGCATGGTGGCGCATGCCTGTAATCCCAGCTACTCAGGAGGCTGAGGCAGGAGAATCGCTTGAACCCAGGAGGTTGCGGTGAGCTGATGTGCCACTGCACTCCAGCCTGGGCAACAACAGCCAAACTCCATCTCAAAAAAAAAAAAGTGTGTCACCATTTGTTAAACATTTATCAAGCAACTACTATACGTAGTGGTAGCTATGCTGTGTGGGAGATGCAGAGTTGAACAATAGTTGTTCTCTGCCTTTGGAAAAACAGTCCAGTAGTAGGGGTAAGATTCCTGGGAGGAACTAGTCTCAGAGCCACAGATAAATTCTTCCTTTGTTCAGCTTGTCTTTTCTCAGTTTCCTCCTCCATTCCCTTCTACAGCCTCCTCCTTCACTCACTCCCACTCCCCTAAAACCTTCAACTTCCTTAAAACCAGCTAATTTTTTGAAGCAAATTCATATTTTAGGTTTCTTATATAATAACTTTCTATATAAATGAAATTTTTCTGTGGATACTGTCACTCTAGTAAATTATCAGCAATCAAAGAAAAAAAAAAGATTTTCCTTTTGTGAGGTAGCTGCTTCATTATTGAGCACAAAAGGCCTTTTAACCAATGGCTTAAGCCTTCTGAAATCAGCAAGCAATATGACCACTTTACAGGTGGAGAAGTTTGGGCTCACGTATGGGACACGTTTCCTCAATATCTTGTCTCCAACTAGAATGTAGCTTTTCTAACTCCATCTGCTTCTTCTGAGGTTGCATGATGATGGTTAGCATTTTGTTAAAACAGACTATTTTATAATCTCTAATTTTTGCTAATTTTCCAAATCTGCTAATTTTCCAAATCTGCTAATTTTCCAAAGTTTAATTGTGAGTAATCAGCCCAAAAAATGAAAGCCCTTTTGGGCATTTGCCTCCGGGTTTTCTCTCCATGGATCAGAAATTGATTCCGAATACTCAAGAGCTTTTGCAACATGGTATGTCTATTTTTTCTTCCACTGCTGTCTCTTTCTTCCAGATCCAAATGCTGTTAAAAGTTTCTTGCAACAAGAGCATTCTCTCCTTTTGTGTCTTGTTTCAGAGTTAGTTTGAAGCTAGCTATTAGGATGCCCAGCATCTATTGTTTGTTGAAGAATAATTCTAACTTTCTAAACCTTCACATGATTGGAATTGCTTCCCCCCCCCTCCGCCCCCAGAATTATGTCTGAGGGCTTTATTTTTCATCAGATAGACTTGATCCTAGCTGTTCCCCAACTTTATAGCAGGTAGTTAATATGTATAAACAAGTGACCTAATAGATGGAATCTGCTCTCAGTAAGAACGTGATACCCCGCCGGGCGCGATGGCTCACGCTGTAATCCCAGCACCCTGGGAAGCTGAGGCGGGTGGATCACCTGAGGTCAGGAATTTGAGACTAGCCTGACCAACATGGCGAAACCCCGTCTCTACTAAAAATACAAAAAAATTTAGCCAGGCATGGTGGTGCCTGCCTGTAATCCTAGCTACTTGGGAGGCTGATGCAGGAGACTGGCTTGAAGCTGGGAGTGGAGATTGCAGCGAGCCAAGATCATGCCATTGCACTGCAGCCTGGGAGAAAAGAGCGAAACTCCATCTTAAAAGAAAAGAAAAGAGCCTGATCCTTCTAAGAGCTTGCCAGATTTGAAAGCTTTCCAAAAAGGAATTGATTTTGTTAAATTGTCACCTATGGTTTTTCTAATTATCTAAATATTTTATTTGTATCTATCTCCCTGCCATCTACTTTGGCAGTAGAGTGAGGTGTTAAAGAAAAAATTATTCCTGGCACTTGTGAAACATGATAAGACAGACTTCCTTCAAGGGGGCCATGATAATAAGCATAGGGACCACTGCAATGGGGTCTTCCAGTGGGGGAGAGGGTGGGCTGTAGTCTGACTCCAGTAAGGACAGGTGAGAATTTACAGCCAGGGAACAGGGTGTGAGTGAGTGGATAGAAAAATACTCAGACAAAACATCAGGGTAAGGGGGATGGTTGCCTTCAGCATTCTTGTTGAAGGTAGGCCAGGGTGATAAGATACCAGGGGTAGTCATACAGGGGATTTTCTCTAATCTGACTTGGAAGGATTATTGCTCAAACTGGATTCTACAAGAATGAAGAAGGAGGCCCAAGGTCTCCTGATAAGGAGCCCTTACCAGAAAGGACTCCAAGAGGAGCCTGACTCAAGTTTGGTCAAAGGAGAGAGTCTTTGTCAGAGGTTCAGAAGGACCTCATTAACATGAACTCTTTGAAGCCCTGGTTCTCAAACTTTGTCCATGGACCACCTGCATCAGCGGTACTTTTAGTACAGTGGTTCGTACCTTGCTTACACATAGGAAAGCTTAAAAAAATAGTGCCAATGTTAGAGACCTTCTGCAAACCCATCGAATATCTCAAGGCGAGGCCTCCCTGCCATGGCATGGTATTATTTAAAAGCACCTCGGATGCTTCTAATGTAAGGCCCCAGTTCAGAACCATTGCTGCTTGTTAAAAATGAAGATTCTAGTTTGTTCCACCCACACTACTGAGTCTTGGTGGATGAGGCCCTAGAATATGCATTGAAAAGAAAACCTTAGGCTGGATGTGGTAATCCTAACATTTTGGGATGTAATCCTAACATTTTGGGATGTAATCCTAACATTTTGGGATGTAATCCTAACATTTTGGGAGGCTGAAGCTGGAGGATCACTTGAGGTCAGGAGTTTGAGACCAGTCTGGATGACATAGTGTGAGACTCTGTCTCTACAAAAAAATTCTAAAAATTAGCCAAGCATGGTGGTGCATGTCTGGAATCATAGCTACTTGGGAGGCCAAGGCGGGGGGATTGCACAAGCCCAGCTATGATCACGCCACTGCATTCCAGCTTGGATGAGGACTAGAAGAAGAAAAAGAGGATTGTCTTTTTGACAACTCTTTTTTTTCTTTTGTTTACCTCAGAGAGAACCAAAGCAACTCTACTGATTGATGGTAATTGAAAAAGGAAAATAAATTGGATGTCAAGATATAAATGAGGGAAATGTTTGGCTTGTAAGACAGGCATTTGGTGGCAGAGCTAAGTTGCTGGTTGTTTCTGGAACTCTAAATGCCTGGGATGCTGACACTCCCTTCCGAACAACTGATGATTCTTGCTGATTGAATCAGTGGCATAGGTGGAGAAGTTAGAAACCAGTTAGGTGCAGGAAGAAAACAGAACTAAGGAATCAGAGATCTGTGGTCATGGTTCCTAAGGCTAGTTGGAATATAACTAACAAAATAATTATTTTGTTTTACTTGGTTTTTTTTGGCTACTTGTATTTTTATAACCTATTAATCCTCAAATTCTTTAGTACATAACCTACAAATGGCCCTGCCCACTATAAAGTTGTTAAAATGTTTAGTATTAATCGTTTTGTGAAACTCTGATTGTCTTATTGTCTTGCCTTCTACCTCTAAAACTGTTCATTTAAATCCAAGCCAAGCCTTTACCAGAGATTACATTTATTTGCTAGCTGTCTTCATCTGTGGGTAGATACATTACTACAGTGTTCACATTCCTTATCTCTTTGTCTCAGAGTAGCCTGTGATATGTTCCGGCCCCAACAGAGGACAGTAGAATAGTCTATTAAGACTTTCTGAGGCCAAGATGGGCAGATCACTTGAGATCAAGAGTTGGAGACCAGCCTGGCCAACATAGTGAAACCCCATCTCTACTAAAAATACAAAAATTAGCGGGGCGTGGTGGCGCACGCCTATAATCCCAGCTACTCAGGCGGCTGAGGCAGGAAAATCACTTGAACTCGGGAGGTGGAGGTTGCAGTGAGCCGAGATCGTGCCACTGCACTCCAGCTCGGGCGACAGAGTGGGACTTGGTTTCAAAAACAAACAAAAGACTTTCTGTCCTGCCTGTGGGTTGGCACCCGTTAAAACTCAGTTCCTTGATCTTTCACAGGCACTTGGTCTCTTTTCTGCCTTTTATAGAGGGCGCTCTGTTTCTGGCTGTGCATTAGCAACCGTTCTTTTAAACTTCTGATTATACTGAACCAGCAGTTTTAAGCTTGGCCCCTGCTGCTTGTTGTACATCCTGTGGCAGTCCTCAGGAAATCCTAGTTTTTGGCATTGAAATGAATTAAAGGATTAAGCCACAAGAAGGTGGGGGTGATAAACCGTGCTTTTGAGAGGAATTTACTGTGCAGTACTTGGTGTTAGCAAAAGCAGTTCTAGTTCTTACAGGGAGATAGGAAACCAGGGGCTGCTTTAGAACAGTATCCCTAGGATATGAAGAGGCAGATCTGTCGGCTTGGATGTTCTTTAGCTTGACAGTGGCCCTGGCTGAGCACTTTGATATTTGTCGCCAGTCTAGCAAAATAGGGGTTGTGTCTTGGAGATGGTAAACCTAGTTCCCATTATTTTGCTTCAGTGTTAGAAAATTACTGAACTCTTGCTTCCTGGAAGTCCCTTATAAATCTCCCTTTTACAAGACTGTTCACTGGGTCACGAAAATGCCTTCGCTTGTAAAGAGCCCGTTGAAGGTCCATTTATTCTCCTTTTCTTAACAGAAAGATTTTCCAGTGCCTTTTAATTAGGACTTACGGGAAACGTGTTGTTAAAATCAATCTGTCCTGTCTTTTAGCTAATATTTCTTTTATTTTCATTTTGAGCTTTTAGATAAGATTCTTTATCTTTCTCTGAGATAATGTGAGAAAAAAAAAACAGAAGAAATAAATTCAAATACCAGTATACTCTGGTTTTTAAAATATCTTCATTGACTTTTTTTTTCTTTACATGCTCTACTCTCCCTCTTACCCTACTTCCTTCTTCACTTTTCACTTGGTACTTTAAGATATTCTTTGTGGGGTTTGTTTTTTTTTTTTTTGGACACAGAGTCTGTCTCGCTCTGTTGCCCAGGCTGGAGAGTCTGTCTCGCTCTGTTGCCCAGGCTGGAGTGCAGTGGCACAATCTTGGCTCACTGCAACTTCCGCCTCCCGGGTTCAAACTATTCTTATGCCTCAGCCTCCTGAGTAGCTGGAACTACAGGCGCGTGCCACCATGCCTGGCTACTTTTTGTATTTTTGGTAGAGATAGGGTTTCTCCATGTTGGCCAGTCTGGTGTCAAACTCCTGACTTCAGGTGATCCACCCGCCTTGGCCTCCCAAAGTGCTGGGATTACAGTCATGAACCACTGCACCTGGCCTACATATTCTTGGATATATTCATGATACATCCCATCTAGATACTTGCGACGAGTATATAATTTACTGATCTGGAAAGTATAATGACAAGAGTTTAAAGTGTTATCTACTGCCTTCTCCCCCCACTTTGGAGCTGTTCAAAGAAAGTGACAATTGGTCATTTTAAAAGATGATCAAAGGAAAGACTGCTTCTTTTTTAAAAAAGAAAATTTGGCGGCCGGGTGCAGTGGCTCATGCCTATAATCCCAGCACTTTGGGAGGCCAAGGCGGGTGGATCACCTGAGGTCAGGAGTTCAAGACCAGCCTCAACATGGAGAAATCCCGTCCCTACTAAAAATACAAAATTAGCCAGACGTGGTGGTGCATGCCTGTAATCCCAGCTACTCGGGAGGCTGAGGCAGGAGAATTGCTTGAACCTGGGAGGCGGAGGTTGCGGTGAGCTGAGATCGCGCCCCTTCACTCCATCCTGGGCAACAAGAGCAAAACTCCATCTCAAAAAAAGAAAATTTGATTACTTAGTGTTAGAACACGTTTCCACATGGACCCCACCCCTTCTAAATGGGTGGATATCCAGATCATCCAGTCTGTGTACATAGAGTCCTTGCATTTCTAAGTTCAAAACAGTAATTTAAATGAAAGTAGGCCATCATAAGGCATTGTTAAGAAGAGGTTACTGTTGATAGATGAATGTGCTGCTTTTGGTAAGAATTAGTTTGTTACTTATATTTAAACTGTTTTGTAGGCCAGGCCTGGTGGCTTACGCCTGTAATCCTAGCGTTTTGGAAGGCCAAGGCGGTTGGATCACTTGAGCCCAGGAGTTGAGACCAGCCTGGGCAACATGGTGAAACCCTGCCTCTACGAAAAAATAAAATAAAATAAAATACAAAAATTAGCCGGGCGTGGTGGCTCATGCCTATAGTCCCAGCTACTTGAGGTGCTGAGACAGGAGGATCACTTGAGCCTGGCAGGTGGAGATTGCAGTGAGCTGAGGTCGCACCACTGCACTCCAGCCTGGGGGACAAAGTGAATAAAAAAAAATATATAATGTTTTGCAAACATACCGTCTCAGTACAGTTACACTTTGCCTTATTCTTAGATTTTATATGCTACACATATTTTTGGTTCTGTGAACAGATTATCTATGGCCCATTTGTAATTCTAAACTACTTCTGCAACTAAACATGCGTTATCACTCATTTCCCCTCTCAGTGGAACTGGTTTATATGGACTTGTGCCAGAATTAAATGTTAGCAATGAGAGAACTCTACCTTTAAAATAATAAAGTGTGCTGGGTATGGTGGCTTACGCCTATAATCCCAGCACTTTGGGAGTCTAAAGCGGGCGGATCGCTTGAGGTCAGGAGTTCGAGACCAGCCTGGACAACATAGCGAAACCGCATCTCTACTAAAAATACAAAAAGTAGCCAGGTGTGGTGGCGGCTGTCTGTAGTCCCAGCTACTCAGGAGGCTGAGGCACGAGAATCGCTTGAACCCGGGAGACAGAGGTTACAGTGAGCCAAGATCGCACCACTGTACTCCAGCCTGGGCAACAGAGCAAGACTCCGTCTCAAAAAATTTTAAAAATTTAAAAATTAAAAATAAATAAAATGTATTTCAAAATCAAATGGAGACCATTTCTTGATGATCTGGGCTGCTGTGCCTTCCTCTTCCCACATATGCACAGCTAATTGAGAATGTGGTGTTAAATTTGTTTTAGTAGCAGATAAGAACTCTGTCCATTAATTTTTTTTTGTATGTTTGAGACCTTTTAAGGTATATTATTCCTTTATTGCTATCTGATCTTCAAAACATATCCAGAGGGACCTTCTTATTACTTTCATTTGATTCTGGTTTGTTTTTTCGTTTGTTTGTTTGTTTTGTTTTGTTTTTGAGACAGAGTTTCACTCTTGTTGCCCAGGCTAGAGTGCGATGACATGATCTCAGCTCACTGCAACCTCCGCATCCCGGGTTCAAGCGATTCTCCTGCCTCAGCCTCCCAGGTAGCTGGGATTACAGGCATACATCACCATGCCCAGCTAATTTTGTATTTTTAGTAGAGACAGGGTTTCTTCACGTTGGTCAGGCTGGTCTCGAACTCCTAGCCTCAGGTGATCCGCCTGCCTCAGCCACCCATAGTGCTGGGATTGTAGGCATGAGCCACCTTGCCTGGCTTGATTCTGTTCTTTTATTAGTTCAAGCCACAATTAAGAAGTTTCTTCAACCAGCAATCTTTGACTACTTACCATGTGCTAGCTACAAAAAAATGACACAGCTTCAAAAGCCTCTTAAGGGGCTGGGCTCGTTCCTGTAATCCCAGCACTTTGGGAGACCGAGGCTGGCAGATCACTTGAGGTTAGGAGTTTGAGACCAGCCTGGCCAACATGACAAAACCCCATCTCTACTAAAAATACAAAAATTAGCCAGGCATGGTGGCGGGCGCCTGTAATCCCAGCTACTTGAGAGGCTGTGGCCAGAGGATCACTTGAGCCCAGGAGCCAGAGGTTGCAATGAGCCGAGATCACACCACTGTACTCCAGGTTGGGCGACACAGAGAGACCCCGTCTCAAAAAAAAAAAAAGCTTCTTAAGGTAAAATGTTCATTTTTTTGAATTCTCAGAGTAAACAACAGTTTCTTAGTGCTAGATTCCAGTTATTTCTTAATACCACTTAGATCCTTCTATGTTTTTTATTCATTTTTTCTCTTTCCTTTTTGGTATCTGAGTGGGCCTTAGAGTTAGAAAAAAACTGTCTCCTGTTGGCTTGCCTTTTCTCTTTTTCCTCAACGTCTTTAATATCTCCCTAGAAGATAAAAAGGATATATGCCCATTTAGTTCTGTTTTTTCCCAATTTGATGATAGAAGAATAGGCCTTAAAATAGATAGGTCTTGTTATAGGTAAAATAGCAAAAATAGAAAATAAAAATAATAATATAAATGATCTTACATATGTAAATATAAAATAATGAGTTTTTAAAGACCATGTGTTTAAACATTTCAATAAGTGCTTTAATGGAGTATCCCATTTTCTTAAAACAACCTTGTCAAGTAGGTAGTTATCATCGTCATCGTCATCATCCCCATTGCCATTCCCATTTTATAGATGAAGAAACCAAACTCAGAGGTTAAGTGACTTGTCCATAGCCATACAGTTACTAGATGCTCAAGCCAGGATACAAACCTGGATAGTCTGACTTCGGAAGTTTATATACCACAGGCTGGACACGGTGGCTTATGCCTGCAATCCCAGCACTTTGGGAGGCTGAGGCGGATGGATCACGTGAGGTCAGGAGTTTGAGACCAGCCTGACTAATGTGGCAAAACCCCATCTCTACTGAAAATACAGAAATTAGCCAGACGTGGTGACACATGCCTATAATCCCAGCTACTTGGGAGGCTGAGGCACAAGAATTGTTTGAACCCGGGAGGCAGAGGTTGCAGTGAGCCAAGATCAAGCCATTGCAGTCCAGCCTGGGCAACAGAGCAAGACTCTGTCTCAAAAATAAATAAATCAATAAAAGTTTATATACCACCAAAGAACCAAATTAAAGTTAATAATAAGTGAAATTCAGGAAGATAGTGGAATTATTAGTTCTCTCTCTCTTTCTGAGAACTGCATTACTGCTTTGATGTATGACATCCAGAATGACTGTCTTATTGTTTCAAGTTAAAAATGTCCTCCGTGCAAACATATCTCTATGCCTATTCTAGATTATTAGATGTGAAAATAAAATTAGCTCAGGTAGAGATGGGGTTCCATCCCTGTTATGATGGGGTGTGCATGAGTGGTAGTTTTCAGAAAAGGAGGATGTCTGCTTTCCATCTTGAACCCTCAGATTTGCAAAGGTAATTTGCCTCACCTGGGTGATAATTACTGGGAGATGTGATGGTAGAGATATTCTAAATTGGAGAGTAAAGGAAAACCTCAAAAGCTTTGGAAAGTTCATAGCATTGTAGAGGGTAAAATATATGAAGCTTGTTTATAAACTGTAAATCAGAGCGTTAGAGAATGAAGTGATTATATGTTAGTAAAGTTAGCTGTGTCCTTGTGTTACGTGTTAAAATTAATAAGAGTGTGCACAGGAAATAGAAAATGGAGAACTAGAAACAACAAGGGAAGTAAGATAGTTGTTCATTTCATTTTTCAAAGTTAAAGCTAAGCGAAAGGGTCAGAACATGTTGTATGGAAGATACGAATAGCTTGATTTTAAGGGAAGAATACATAAACAAGTGAAATAACAGTGGCCATTTATTATCTGCTTACCATGTAGTTAGCACTGTTTTAACTGCTTTTCATTAAATTCTCAGAGCAAATATTAAACGTTGGGCCGGGCGCGGTGGCTCAAGCCTGTAATCCCAGCACTTTGGGAGGCCGAGATGGGTGGATCACGAGGTCAGGAGATCGAGACCATCCTGGCTAACACGGTGAAACCCCGTCTCTACTAAAAAATACAAAAAAACTAGCCGGGCGAGGTGGCGGGTGCCTGTAGTCCCAGCTACTCAGGAGGCTGAGGCAGGAGAATGGCGTGAACCCGGGAGGCGGAGCTTGCAGTGAGCTGAGATCCGGCCACTGCACTCCAGCCTGGGCGACAGAGCGAGACTCCATCTCAAAAAAAAAAAAAAAAAAATTAAACGTTGAACATTATTTTCCCTCTTTTACAAAAGGAGGAAACTGAGAGGTTAAGGAAACAAAGAGGTTAAGTTGCTTACCCAAGGACACATAGTTACTAGTGGTGGAAACAGTTTGAACTCTTGGATCCAGTTCCAGAATGCTTTTTGTGTACTCGATATTTACTAATGTATTAGATGATTGTTTGCCTTAATGTAATTGAATATATAGGTCATTTTGCTTTGTAATTTAAATTAGTTTGAATACATAAAGTGTTTTCATTTTCCCAGCATATTTCAACTTGGCTTATCTGCTCAGTATTCTTGGGGGAGGTACTAGGGAAAAAAATATAACAGTATTTGTCCTCAGAGTTTGCAGTTTGTTCTGGCAACACTAGACCACACATAAACGGCATAAGTACAGTAACAGGAACTTATAAACAAGAGCAAGTTAATGAATTACAAAGTAGAGACATGTCTTAAAATGTGCCATAGGGAATCTTTCCATAACTTTTTTTTTAAACTTGTGCCCTTTATCTTTCACAGTGCTCTTTGGTTCCTTTGGGGTTTTTAAAGATAAGAAGTACATAGGCCAGGTGCAGTGGCTCACGTCTGTAATCCCAGCACTTTGGGAGGCTGAGGCGGGTGGATCACGAGGTCAGGAGTTCATCAGCCTGGCCAACATAGTGAAACCCCATCTCTACTAAAATTACAAAAATTAGCTGGGTGTGGTGGCAGGCGCCTGTAGTCCCAGCTACTCAGGAGGCTAAGGCAGGAGAATCACTTGAACCGGGAGGCAGAGGTCACAGTGAGCTGAGATTGTGTCATTGCATTCCAGTCTGGGCAACAGAGTGAGACTTTGTCTCAAAAAAAAAAAAAGGAAATACATAGACATTGGTAGAAAATAACAAAAACAAAATTAAAATTTAAAAATTGCTTGTGCTTACTGATTTGCATGATTTTAATCTAAACTGCAGAAAATTGTCCACAGGAGTTTTTACTAGTAGTATTTTATCTTTACCACTGATCTAATGGTAGAAAAATAAATAGAGCTCTAAGAGAAGTTTTTTTTTTTTTTAAAGTTATCACTTGTCTTTTGTTTACACAGAAAAGTGTGGCTTTGCAATAAATTATATTACTCGCCCTGCCTCCCACAAAAGTTTTGCTTAAACCCGGCCTATAGGCTGGAAGGACTGGGGTGAAAAGGGGGATTGCTAATGGGTACTGGTTTCTTTTTGGGTAATGAAAATATTCTAACATTTATTGTCATGAGGGGTGCAGAACTCTATACTAAAAAACATTTAACTGTATGCTTTAAATGGGTGAATTTTATGGCGTGTAATATATATCTCAATAAAGCTATTTAAAAAAAAACACCTGGTGACATGAATCCATTGGTCAAAAATAAAGAGAAAAAAAGCTACCTGACTTACAGTGAGCAAACAGTGTCACCTATAATAGATAACTTTAAAACTTTTTTATTGTGGTAAACATATAACAAAATTAACAATTTTTACGTACATACAATTCAGTGGCATTACATACATCCAATGTTGGGCAGCCATCATCACTATCCATTTATAGACCCTTTTCATCATCTCAGAAAATAATTTTCAATATTCTAGTTCAAGTTTGGAAGCAGTAGTCTTGACCTACTGCATTTCAAATTCTAGGCTGTAGAAATACTTGCTCCACCAAAATTGAGTTGTGTCTCCACAGTTTTTAGCCTTTCTGCTTGTTTCCCCTCAAACCAACTTTTTCTTTCATGTTTCCTATCTCAGGTAATGGCATCACTATTCATGAAGTTGTCCAAACAAGAAATCCCTGTCATCTTTTCTCTCTTTTATCCCCTGTATTTAGTCACCAGTGCCTATGGATCATGCCTCCTTAGTCTCTTTGAACCTGTCTACTTCTCAGTATCTCATTGTTATTTGCTTGACTTAGATTTCTGTCTACTTTCACCTGGTTTTAATAGCCAGCCAATCATAATAGTAGAGGAATCAGTCAAGCAAAAATGCTTTGGAAGATTTAAATAAGCAATGCTGAAAATCCAGAACTGTAGATATCCATGCAGAGAGTTCCAGTAAAATTTTATGAGTCCACGACCCCTTTCCTAAGCAGTCTGATCCATGTTGGTCTCATCCCTCATATGCAGGATTCATTCACTCATTAAATATTTATTTCATACCTTGTTTGTAACACTTCTGTCTGCCTTCTAAATGTATCCTCAGTCCACTTTCTATCACTTGCTACCATGTTCGTCCAAGCTACCATCTTTCCTCCTGTGGTATCTCTGCTTCCCTCTTTGCATCTATTCTAAATATAGATAGCTCTCAGTGTGATCCTGATGGGAGATCCTGTCTATCTTCTGTTTAAGAACCCTCCCAGAGGCCTTCTTACCTATGGGCCCTTGTTGACCTCCTCTGTCCCACTCTTCCCCTCACTCACTGTTTCATATTTCTTGCATATGCTGGATGTGCTTTTTGCTTAGATATGCTTGAGTGTGCTTTTTGCTTCTGGGCCTTGGCACTTTATAGAAATAGCACTTGGGGCTGGGTGTGGTGGCTCATGGCTGTACTCCCAGCACTTTAGAAGGCTGAAGCGGGCAGATCACCTGAGATTGGGAGTTCGAGACTAGCCTGACCAACATGGAGAAACCCTGTCTCTACTGAAAATACAAAATTAGCCGGGCGTGGTGGCACATGCCTGTAATCCCAGCTACTTGGGAGGCTGAGTCAGGAGAATCACTTGAACCCAGGAGGCGGAGGTTGCAGTGAGCCAAGATGGCGCCACTGCACTCCAGCTTGGGCAACAAGAGTGAAACTCCATCTCAAAAAAAAAAAAAAAAGAAAGAAATAGCACTTGGCTGCATCAGGTCTTTCCTGAAACATTTCTTTAGTGAGTATTAATTTTGTTTGTTGTCCGTCTCCCACACTGGAATGTAAGCTGCGTGAAGTCAGGAGTTTTGTCTGTTTCATTTGCTGCAGTATGTCCAGGGCCTGGAGCAATATCTGGTGCATCGTGAGTACTCAGCATATGGTTTTTTTTTTTTTGAGACAGAGTCTCGCTCTGTCGCCAAGGCTGGAGTGCAGTGGCCGGATCTCAGCTCACTGCAAGCTCCGCCTCCCGGGTTCACGCCATTCTCCTGCCTCAGCCTCCCAGGTAGCTGGGACTACAGGCGCCCGCCACCTCGCCCGGCTAGTTTTTTGTATTTTTTAGTAGAGACGGGGTTTCACCGTGTTAGCCAGGATGGTCTCGATTTCCTGACCTCGTGATCCGCCCGTCTCGGCCTCCCAAAGTGCTGGGCTTACAGGCGTGAACCACCGCGCCCGGCCCTCCGGAGAGGGGTCGGAAGGTTTCACTTCCACGGGGATACGTGCGTGCTGCCCACGACGGGGCGAGCGCGGACACCCCACAGGCGCCTGGCTAATTCTTGTATTTTTTGTAAAGATGGGGTTTCGCCGTGTTGCCCAGGCTGGTCTTGAACTCCTGGGCTCAAGCGATCCTCCCGCCCCGGCCTCCCAAAAGTGCTGGGATTACAGGCATGAGCCACTGTGCGTAGCCTATATTTATTCTGAAAGAAAGTAGAGGTTATAATGGGAATTTAAAATTCAGTTGGCACCAGCAAACCCCAGAGACTTAGGAATATTTTTTGTTACTTTTGGTATCAAATCTAAACGTTCATTTGCCCAACCCACTTCCCCTTTCTTGAAAGAAGTAAAAATTACTTTTGGAAATCTGATTTCCTCAATAAATGGGAGTCGGGAATCCCAGCAGTTCTTACTGTTAAAGGACATGCTTGCACACGTAAAGAATGGTCTGTTTACCTAAGGTTTATTTAGCTCAGGAACACCGTAAGCCCTGGTACAAGTCCAGCCTTCCCGAAACTGTCTGCTTGCATGTACACTCCCTGCTCAGCTTCGCCCCTTTTAAAATGAAAGTCAAACATTCTAATTTGGTAAAGGTGTTAGGTCCTGAGAAATTATTACTTTGTCAATATTACCATATTTGCTTTTTAGAATTTCAGATTCCAGTCATCCTAGAGAGCATATTATTTCTACAAAAACTGTTTTAGGAGGACTTTGTTATACGTTGCTGTTATACTCACCCAGAGACATTTGCTTTTCTTTTTTGTGTGTGTGTGACAGAGTTTCGCCCTTGTCCCCCATGCTGGAGTGCAATGGCACAGTCTTGGCTTACTGCAACCTCCGCCTCCCGGGTTCAAGCAGTTCTTCTGACTAAGCCTCCCAAGTAGCTGGAGCTCCAGGCGCATACCACCACGCCCGGCTAACTTTTGTGTTTTTTTAGTAGAGACGGGGTTTCACCATGTTGGTCACGCTGGTCTCAAACTCCAAACCTCAGGTGATCTACCCACTTCGGCCTCCCAAAGTGCTGGGATTGCAGGCGTGAGCCACTGTGCCCAGCTGACATTTACATTTTTTAATCTGAAATCGACCTTTTCTGTTAACACGAAGCATTTGTTCATGCTTTGCTACTATGGTGGTGTCATTTTAACTTTTTCTTTGCTGAATAATTTTGTACTCCATTGTACCCTCATAATTTCAGTTGTCCCGTAGCCCTCCAAAAAAGGCAGTCAAAATCAGATTTTTATATTAAGTTGCTAATTTTTTGTGCCAGCCGTCCATCAGCCTCCCCATCTTGGCAGGGTATACAGAAGAAAAATCTAATAGCAAAATATCTAGGGAAAATGTCTTTGTGGGAATTAAAGCAAATACACAGATAAAGAATTGATATTTTTATTACCAGGATTTTCTGTTCTGTGTATTCATTCACATGAGCATTTAAAGAGAGAAGGGAAAAGAAAGGAAGGCCAGCTTTCATTTCTCGCCTCAGGACATTTAAGTTTGAAGTGCTGTTTTCCTAACACTTACCCCATCTTACAAATTCCTGAAATACCCAGCACCGAAAATTTCAGTATTTTTCCAGATTTGTCTTAAAACCGAAGGCTAAGAGGAGAGTTCCCGAGCCCACACCTGTACTATTTAGATGGTTCTGTTTTGTTGTTGTTTTTTAGTAAAAGCAGTATTATTAAGTAGTAGTTGGCTCTATTTAAAATCCTGAATAGAGAGATGAGAAATTTAACCTCAATTCCATTTTTCTTTAACTTTGGGTGATTTTCCAAGTATTTTAAATTTTATTTTTATTCTTATTGAAGTATTGACATTCATACAATGAAGTGTACAGATCTTAGACTTACAATTTTCATAAATAAATATACTCATCTAATCACCACCCAGATTGCAGTATAAAACATTCCAGGCTAGGTGCAGTGGCTCATGCCTATAATCCCAGCACTTTGGGAGGCCAAGGTAGGCGGATCACCTGAGATCAGGAGTTCAAGACCAGCCTGACCAACATGGAGAAACCCCGTCTCTACTAAAAATACAAAATTAACTGGGCATGGTGGCGCATGCCTTAATCCCAGCTACTCAGGAGGCTGAGGGAGGAGAATCGTTTGAACCCAGGAGGTGGAGGTTGTGGTGGGCTGAGATCGCGCCATTGCACTCTAGCGTGGGCAACAAGAGCAAAACTCCATCATCAAAAAAAGAAGAAGAAGAAGAAGAAAAAGTCATAGCCCCTGTGAGGAAATAACTTTCAGGGCCTATGGTAGTTCTCAGTCAACCAGGAAGACTACCGCCTTCCTGAGAAGCATGTGGAATAGTCTAGAGGTATTTTTGGTCACAGACTAGATTGCTGTGGCACTATTGGCATGCACAGCCCAGAGGCCAATGATGCGAAATGTTGTGCAAGGCACTAAACAGCCTAAACAACCAAGAACTGTCCCGCCCAAAATGCCAACAACAACCTTACTGAGAAACACTGGAAATGGTTGACTGAAATTTTGCAGGGTGCCCTCTTTTGAACATGCAGGATGGCAGAAATCCTAGATTAAAATGGGGAAGGAGAATGCAGGATGGAAGGAAATCTGTGGGCACCACCTCTTTCCCTGGAATGCTGCACGATGTAGTAGAGCCGGAGAGTGAAGGAGAAGCAGTGTGATGTGGCGGAGGCAGTGTTAGGGAAGAATTCACAGTAGGTAGATGAGTCTCAACAGGGTGAGCCAACATGCATTGTCGATTATTTGTAATGAAACAAAGTTTCTCACTTGTTCCTCTTCTAAATTCCTATGTTAAGTACTTAACATCCCCTTTTAGTCAATCCTAGCAATACAGGAGCTAGAGTACATCATTGAGTCACGGTTAAGAGTCCAGTCTTTGAAACCAGAAGAACCAGGGAGTCAAGTCCTGGTTTCTCTACTTTAAGATATGTAACCTCACTGGGCATCAGTTTAGTTTCTTAGCTGTAACATAACTCTGAAATATGCGTTGTTTCTAAAAGGGAGCGGTAGAAAAGCCTACTAAGTCTGTTCTTCCTCTCAGAAGTTACTTATATGGTGTATTGAAAGATCTTGCGGTTTAGGCCTGGTGGCTCACACCTGTAATCCCAGCACTTTGGGAGCCCGAGGTGGGTGGATCACTTGAGGTCAGGAGTTCGAGACCAGCCTGGCCAATGTGGCAAAACCCTGCCTCTACTAAAAATACAAAAATTAGCCAAGCCTGGTGGCGTGCACCTGTAATCCCAGCTACTCAGGAGGCTGAGGCACGAGAATCGCTTGAACCCGGGAGGTGGAGGTTGCAGTGAACTGAGATCATGCCACTGCACTCCAGTCTGGGCAACAGAGCAAGACTCCATCTCAAAATAAATAAGTAAAATAAAATTAGGAAAAAAAAAAAAAAAAGGATCCTGTGGTTTAAACATTGAGCGTGATAGAAATTTGAAATGTTTTTAGCCTAGGTTTGGTTATCTTTTTTTGAAAGTGTTACCTTGATTTCATCTGAGATTTTCTACTATGCACACTATTTGGAGTTCTTGGAAATGATGTAATAACAACAGTCACTCCTGTCTCCTCCTGCACGTAAGTCCAAGATACCTCCAGTTAAGATGAGATTAAGCTGTTGTTCTAACTTGTGGAGTTAGCTGTAGCACCATAAATGCAAAAGAATGCTTAATTTAAATTAATATAAATCAACATACTCTTTCTTTTGTTTATGATAGACTATAAAGTACCATCTTATCAGGAGATAAGGCAGGCTAGTCGTTGACTTAGTAATATTTAGAAATGTAGTAACCAAAGCAAAGTGTAATAGTCCACTGTTTAAAAATTGCTTTATTGGGCCGGGCAGGGTGGTTCATGCCTATAATCCCAGAACTTTGGGAGGCCAAGACAGATGGATCACATTAGCCCAGGAGTTTGAGACCAGCCTGGCCAACATGGTGAAAACCCATCTCTACCAAAAATAAAAAATTAGCCAGGCATGGTGGTACACATCTGTAATCCCAGCTACTTGGGAGGCTGAGGCATGAGAATCTCTTGAATCCAGGAGATGGAGGTTGCGGTGGGTGAACATTGCACCACTGCACTCCAGCCTGGGCGACAGAGTGACTCTGTCGCAAAAAAAAAAAAAAAGAAAAGAAATTGCTTTCCTGGAAAAAGTGAAAAGAACAAACATTAATTGGGCCTAGCACTGTGCTTTCTATTTTCTTTACTCACTTTGCTTAAAGGAAGTCAGTACTAAGACCTTCCATAATTACTTTGGTAATAGCCTTTGAAAATATAGTTTGCTTTGACTTATCTGATGTTATAAACACTTGTATAAGAGGTCTTTAAGATATAAGTTCCAGTTTTAGATTTCAATATGGACACACTCACAACACAGGCGAAGTTAAACATCAAGGTTATGTAAGTGTATTTCTACGTACTTTGTCATGTCCTGGTTTCAACTGTCCTAGAAAAGGCATATTTGTTTAAAAAAAAAAAAAAATGTTTTCAAAGAGAAACATCACAGGAATGAAATGTGTTCCTTCTCTCTCTATAGTATAATCCATCCAAAGTAAAATATGAGGAACGCTATAGAATTCTAAATAACAAAAATAAGTCTGGGCACGGTGACTCATGCCTGTAATCCCAGCATTTTGGGAGGCTGAGGCAGACGGATCACTTGAGTTCAAGACCAGCCTGGCCAACATGGTGAAACCCTGTCTCTACTAAAAATACAAAAAAATTAGCCGGGCGTGGTGGCAGGCGCCTGTAATCTCAACTACTCAGGAGGCTGAGGCAGGAGAATCTCTTGAACCTGGGAGGCAGAGGTTGCAGTGAGCCGAGATCGCACCATTGCACACCTGCCTGGGCAACAAGAGTGAGACTCTGTCTCAAAAAGCAAACAAAAAAACAACAAAAATAAGACCTTTGAAACAGATGGTTAAAGTAAAAGGTTGACAGTTAGCTTCAATTCTTATAATAAATTATTAAATGAGAGAGATATGAAACAGCCTCGGTTTGCTATTATATATTAGAGCTAGATGATGGGTAATATTTTTCCATATTTTATCCTGCTTTATGTCTGTAATTCCTAGTTAATGCTGAAAACTAATCGAAACCATTCTTGGAGCTATCTGTTTGTGGGACGCTGAACTGGTATAGAAAACTTTTACCTGCTTTGAGAATATAACCTTTAAGAAGAAAAGGGGGGTGCTGGGTGTCATGGCTCACGCCTGTAATCCCAGCACTTTGGGAGGCTGAGACGGGCAGATCACCTCAGGTCAGGAGTTTGAGACCAGCCTGACCAACATGGAGAAACCCTGTCTCTACTAAAAATACAAAATTAGCCAGGCGTGGTGGTGCATGCCTGTAATCCCAGCTACTTGGGAGGCTGAGGCAGGAGAATTGCCTGAACCCGGGATGCGGAGGTTGCAGTGAGCCGAGATTGCGCCATTGCACTCCTATCTGGGCAACAAGAGCAAAACTCCATCTCAAAAAAAAAAAAAAAAAAGAAGAAGAAGAAAAGAGGGATGGGGAAGTTCTTCAATTTCTAACTCTTTCAGTGCACCGTAATTAATTGGAAAGTGTAAGTTGGAGGAGTAGCAGTGATTTTATTTTCCCCTGGAAGACAGATGACAGACAGCATATTCAGAAAATCTAAGATTAGGAGCTGTGTAATGAAGTATAATATGAGTTAGGGGATCAGCTCTGGCCTACATCCTTAATATTTGTGTCCTTTATTTTGAAAGATTTCAGTTAACACCAGAAATGTTATTTTTGAAGCTGCAGGCTCAAACATGTTTTTGTTGGTTATGGTATAAGTTGTATAAAAGCTCATCAGCTAAACTGGAAATCATATTACTACTTAAGCAGGTGAGTACACGCTCTATTCTTTGAAGTATAATGCTAAATAGTACTAGTTTAAGACAAAAATGTCTGCTGCCTTTATATCTCTTACTTTATTACATGGATCTTTTCCTGGTTTCAAAAAAAAAAAAAAACAGTTTTGAGCATACAGAAAATTTATAGGAACACTGTCTGTTCTAAGTGATACCTATCTAGGAGGGCGTATGGAGTTTATTTCAGTAATACTGTAGTAGTTCCTTCTAACCTTAAGATTATATACATGGCTGAGAATCTTGAGAAATTTGGATTAAGACTTGATAAAGTATTCCTTTTAAAAATAACTGAAATGCAATGGCTACACCTTAAATCTGTTTGGCAGTGATTAATAAAGATAGTTCTCTAAATCTAACTCTGTTTTGTAAACGTGATTGAAGGTTATCAATATCTAGTGGTGACCAGTAGGTAGATAATTGTGGTGCTCCTTCAGCCTCTACCCTCCATCCTTTTTAAGGCCTTCTAGTTCCTTAAAAGAACTAAATCTAGGCCGGATGCGATGGATCACTTGATGTCAGGAGTTCAAGACCAGCCTGGACAACAAAGTGAAGCCCTGTCTCTACTAAAAATACAAAAAATTAGCCAGGCATGATGCTGTGTGCCTGTAATTCCAGCTACTCAGGAAGCTGAGGCAGGAGAATCACTTGAGCCTGGGAGGCAGAGATTGCAGTGAGCTGAGATGACACCACTGCACTCCAGCCTGGGCAACAGAGTGACACTCCGTCTCAATTAAAAAAAAAAAAAAAGAGGCCGGGTGCGGTGGCTCACGCCTGTAATCTCAGCACTTTGGGAGGCCGAGGTGGGTGGATCATGAGGTCAGGAGATTGAGACCATCCTGGCTAACACGGTGAAACCCCATCTCTACTAAAAATACAGAAAATTAGCCGGGTGTGGTGGTGGATTCCTGTAGTCCCAGCTACTTGGGAGGCTGAGGCAGGAGCATGACATGAACCCGGGAGGTGGAGCTGGTAGTGAGCCAAGAGCACGCCACAGCACTCCAGCCTGGGTGACAGAGTGAGACTCTGTCGGAAAAAAAAAAAAAAAAAGAACTAAATAATCTAATGATGCTGTTACAGCCTATTGATCTTTTATATCTGTTCCTTCCTTCCTGAGAATAAAATTTATTGTAAAGAGGTTGAAGACTAAAAATGACCTATTAAGGTTATCTGCATTTTCCAAGAAATTAACTACATATTTACTTTTCTCTCTCTCTTGCATGCTAAGCTGTAGATTTTTTACAGTAGAGTTCCTAAAAATAGTTGTATTCTAACAAACCATATTGAAGAAGTCCAAAAGGACAGCCACACAGTGAAGTTTATTTGTAAAGTTCAAGAGTCAGTACAGATTTTTCTCCTCCAAATTGCTTTTATGCTTTTTATCACCCTTAAAAGTAAAGATTTATGTTTGAAAAGTAGGAAAGAATTCTGACCTCTTATATTTCCATCTGTGTTCTTTCTGAGCCAAAGATAAAAACCTTTTAAGAGTTAGTATTTTTTTAAACAATGCAAAACTTTCTTCTTTGTTTCAAGTCTGTATTAGACCAGATACTTGCTGAAACTCTGCAGTGAAAAATCGTTAGGACTGAGCTACTAGATTGGCGTTAAATAGCAATTGGTCTTCTTGCATAAATATTAACTGGTATTTTATATGATATTCAAGTCAAAGTGGGTAACTATGTTGTCTGTTAAGATTCAGTTTCACTTCAAGAGCAAGGGATAACTATTTTCTAACATGTGTAAATGCCAGGGCTTACTGATTTCTCTGCATTTATTTTACTACTTTTATTTTCCTGTTACTCTCTTTGAAATTAATAGGTTAAACTGTAAGAAATTGCCTGTTTTAAGGTCAAAAATGGTAGCATATTGGCAGCTTGATGGTTCAGCCTAGCAATTTTAAAGGATAACAGACCACTTTATTTATTTATTTATTTATTTATTTATTTATTTACTTGAGATGGAGTCTTACTCTGTCACCCAGGCTGGAGTGCAGTGGCATAATCTCGGCTCACTGCAAGCTCCGCCTCCCGGGTTCACGCCATTCTCTCGCCTCAGCCTCCCGAGTAGCTGGGACTACAGGCACCCGCCACCACGCCCAGCTAATTTTGTTTTTGTATTTTTAGTAGAGCCGGGATTTCACCATGTTAGCCAGGATGGTCTCAATCTCCTGACCTCGTGATCTGCCCACCTTAGCCTCCCAAAGTGCTGGGATTACAGGCGTGAGCCACCGAGCCCAGCCCTTTTTACATTTTTTTTAAATTTTTCTTTTTTTTTTTTTTCCGAGATGGAGTTTCACTCTTATTGCCCAGGCTGGAGTACAATGGCGCGATCTCGGCTCACAGCAACCTTTGCCTACCAGGTTCAAGCGATTCTCCTGCCTCAGCCTCCCGAGTAGCTGGGATTACAAGCATGTGCCACCATGCCTGGCTAACTTTGTATTTTTAGTGGAGATGGAACTTCTCCATTTGGTCAGGCTAGTCTCAAACTCCTGACCTCAGGTGATCCACCCACCTTGGCCTCCCAAAGTGCTGGGATTACAGGCATGAGCCACTGTGCCTGGCTAATTTTTCGTAAGTGACAAGAGTCTCACTATGTTACCAAGGCTGGAGTGCAGTGGCTGTGTACAGGTGCAATCATAGCTCACTACAGCACTGAACTTCTGACTCCAGAGATCCTCCTGCCTCAGCCACCCAAGTAGCCAGAGTCACACCACTGTGCCTGGCTTTCCTTTTTGTAAAAATTGATACATAATAATATTTATGGGGTACGTATGATATTTTGATACATGCATACAGTATCAAATACTCTGATCAAATCAAGTATTTAGGATATGCATCACCTCAAACATTTATTATTTCTTTGTGTTTAGAACATTTCAGCTCTTCTAGCTATTTTGAAATACGCGGTAAACTACTGTTAACTGTAGTCATCCTGTGCTATCAAATGCTATAATTTATTCCTCTTATTTAACTATATGTTTGTACCCATTAACCAACCTCTCTTCAAACCTCCTTTCCCTACCCTTCCCAGACTCTAGTAACCACTGTTCTACTCTCTACCTCCGCGAGATCAACTTTCTTAGCTCCCACATGAGTCAGAACATGCGACATGTGTCTTTCCGTGCCTGGCTCATTTCACTTAACATCATGACCTTCAGTGCCATCCATGTTGCGCAAATGGCAGCATTTCATTCTTTTCATGGCTGGATAGTATTCCATTGTGTGTATCTGCCACAGTTTCTTTATCCATTCATCTGCTGATACTTAGATTGATTCCGTATCGTGGCTATTGTGAATAGTGTTGCAGTAAATACAGCTGTGCACATATCCTTTTGATACACTGATTTCCTTTTATTTGGATAAACAGCAGTAGTGGGATTGCTGGATTGTATGGTAGTTCCATTTTTAGTTTGAAAAAACTTTTTTTTTTTTTTTTTTTTTTTAACAGAGGCTAGTTAATTTGTGATTCGATAGCTAAAAGGTTTGTGATTTTTTTAAAAGGTGGTGGCTGGGCGGCATGGTGGCTCACACCTGTAATCGCAGCACTTTGGGAGGTCAGGCAGGTGGATCACTTGAGCCCAGGACATCCAGACCAGCCTGTGTAACAATGGTGAAATTTCATCTCTACAAAAAATAAAACAGAAAATTAGCCGGGCGTGTTGATGCACACCTGTAGTCTTAGCTTCGGGAGAATAAGGCAGAAGGATCTCTTGAGCCCGGGAGACAGAGGTTGCAGTGAGTCAAGATTGTGCCACTGCCCTCCAGCCTGGGTGACATGGTAAGACCCTGTCTCAAAAAAGAAAAGGAAAAAAAAAAAGGGTGGTGAGTTGTAAAATGGTAAATTGGATGCAGAAAAAATTAATGTACACTCAACTAATAAATTCCCTGAGTTTTGACATATATCCAGTCTTTTTATATTTTATTTTATTTTAGTTATGTTATGTTATGTTATGTTATGTTATGTTATGTTAGAGACAGAGTCTCCCTCTGTCACCCAGACTGGAGTGCAGTGGGGCGATCTCAGCTTACTGCAACCTCCATCTCCCAGGTTCAAGCAATTCTCCTGCCTCAACCTCCCTAGTAGCTGGGATTACAGGCGCCCACCACCACGCCTGGCTAATTTTTGTATTTTTAGTAGAGATGGGGTTTTGCCACGTTGGCCAGGCTGGTCTTGAAGTCCTGAGCTCAGATGATCCACCTGCCTCGGCCTCCCAAAGTGCTGGGATTACAGACGTGAGCCACCACGCCCAGCCCCATGTATCCAATCTTATAACCATGCCACAATCAAAGTTAGAATATTTTCATCGCCTCTCCTGAAAGTTCCCTCCTGCCCCTTTGCTATTAGCCTCCTTCCCATACTTTCTGGCAACCATGAATCTGTTTTCTGTCATTATAGTATGTCTTTTTAGAGTTTCATACAAACAAATTCATACAGTATGCAGTCTCATGTCTGGGTTATTTCAATGAACGTTATATAAGTTTTGAGATTCATCAGCATTGTTGCCTTAGTAATCATTTGTTCCTTTTTATATATTTCTCTCCTCATGTTTCTTCTACCTTTTTGAACATATAGATCATATTTATAATGGCCTTTAACATCCGTATCTGCTAACACTCTGTTATTTCTGGTCGGTTTTTATTAACTGACTTTTCCGCTGGTTGTACATCATATTTTCCTGTTTCTTTGAATGCCTAGAATTTTAAAATTATATGTTGGACATTGTTAATTTTACATTGGTAGGTTCTATATCTTGTTGTTTTCCTTTAGGTAATGTTGGACTTTGTTCCTGGAATCAACAGGATCCTTGCAAGGCTTGCTTTTAAGGTTAGGGTGGGTTCAGACCAATTTTTAGTCTAGGGTTAATTTGTCTCCACTACTAAGGTGATAGGAGTGGAGTCCCCTTCTGAGGACTCTGTTAGATAACCCACATATTATAAGATCTTTACATTTTGGTGGATAAAAATACAAACTATTCCCAGCTCCATGTGAGTGCAGGATTGTTTGGCCTATTGCTTTCTGATGGATCTTTTCCCCAGCCTCTGCTAGCTTCCCTTCGTGTGTATACAAATCAGTACTCTTCCCAAAGTTCAAAGGGACCCCTCTGCAGATCCCTAAAGCGCTCTCATCACACCCCCGCTCCCTGCTCCTGTACACTGCCCAGCAAATTCTAGCCCCCGCAGCCTCCCCAGCTCTGATCTCAATGGACAGCTCTCCACTCCAATCTCAGATGTCCTCAGCTGGCAAGACTGGGCCCTCCTTCCCTGTGCAGCAGCCTGTGGCCTGCCTTCAGGCAACGCAGTCTGGCACTCCCCGTGGCTCAGTGTCTAAAAGTCATTGTTTATGTACTTTGTCCAGTTTCCTATTGTTTACAGCAGGAAGGTAAATCCAGTCTCTAGTACTCCATGACTGAAAGAAGTCTCATCTTCTAAATGTAGATTAAGCATGTATTGATATTTCTAGGGGGAAATTAGAGTACTTGACTCAGCAGTTCCCAACATACTTAAATATAACACACTTTAGTATCTGCTTTCTTCTTTGTAACTTAAACGATGACATAAATGATGCTCCAGTGTTCACACGAGGCTAATCTAAGCTTGAGTGTTTTTCTCTGATCAACTTGAAATTATCTGCATAAAGAGTATTAATTTTGACTTATTTGTGGCCAACTTATCTAGAGTAGCTTCCCATGAATGATGGATATGTTAGTATTCCAATTCTAAGGACATTTGTTAGCTATCTGTATGTCTGGCTAATTTGTCATAAGAACTTATGTATCATGTTTGGATTTTTAAAAATAAGAACTTTGGCTGGGCATGGTGGCTCACGCCTGTAATCCCAGCACTTTGGGAGGCCAAGGTGGGCAGATCACAAGGTCAGGAGATTGAGACCATCCTGGCTAACACGGTGAAACCCTGTCTCTACTAAAAATATAAAAAATTAGCCGGGCGAGATGGTAGGCACCTGTAGTCCCAGCTACTTGGGAGGCTGAGGCAGGAGAATGGCGTGAACCTGGGAGGCGGAGCTTGCAGTGAGCCAAGATTGCGCCACTGCACTCCAGCCTGGGGGACAGAGCAAGACTCCATCTCAAAAAAAAAGAAAAAAGAAAAAAGAAAAAAAAATTGCTGATTTTATAATCTATATATGAAAATTACTGCAGCCTTTTTTATTCATGAGTATTTATGGTTGAGAAGATTCTAAAATAGTTCTTAGCCTTTTACAAGTGGATCTTTTAAATTTATTGCATTGCTCTGTATAACAGAACAATTATTTGGATATCTTTTCAAAGATCAACTTACCATAATGTCAAAACTTGCCCAATTATTTAGTCAGTTCGCAATTACAGAAATGTGCGTTTTAATCCATTTGTGTTTTAGGGAAGATGAGCACAATAGGATTAAAGATATGACTTTATACTATTACAAATATGCTACTGCTGTCTGATAAGAGTTTTAAGGAAACAGGCAGGGTGTGGTGGCTCCCGTCTGTAATCCCAGCACTTTGGGAGGCCAAGGTGGGCGGATCACTTGAGGTTAAGCGTTCGAGACCAGCCTGGCCAACATGGCGTAACCCTGTCTCTACTAAAAATACAAAAATTGCCGGGCGCGGTGGCTCAAGCCTGTAATCCCAGCACTTTGGGAGGCTGAGACGGGCGGATCACGAGGTCAGGAGATCGAGACCATCCTGGCTAACATGGTGAAACCCCGTCTCTACTAAAAAAAAAATACAAAAAACTAGCCGGGCGAGGTGGCGGGCGCCTGTAGTCCCAGCTACTCGGGAGGCTGAGGCAGGAGAATGGCGTGAACCCGGGAGGCGGAGCTTGCAGTGAGCTGAGATCCGGCCACTGCACTCCAGCCCGGGCAACAGAGCGAGACTCTGTCTCAAAAAAAAAAAAAAAAAAAAAAAAATTAGCTGGAAGTGGTGGTGTGCGCCTGTAACCCCAGCTATTCAGGAAGCTGAGACAGGAGAATCACTTGAACCCGGGAAGCAGAGATTGCAGTGAGCTGAGATCATGTCGTTGCACTCCAGCCTGGGCAACAGAGCGAGATGCCGTCTCAAAAAAAAAAAAAAAAAAAAAATGTAAGGAAACAACAAAATGAAACTCAGAAGATGAAAATTTGAGGGCCTAAATTGCTTCATCTCTGGTCTCATGCGTAAAATGTATTTGCATCACAATTGATTGGAATGAATCTTAAAGTTAGAAGACGTAAATTCTAGTTGAAGCTGTGCCACTTGCTACTTGTAATGT
Source organism: Theropithecus gelada (assembly GCF_003255815.1). Lineage (NCBI taxonomy): Eukaryota > Metazoa > Chordata > Mammalia > Primates > Cercopithecidae > Theropithecus > Theropithecus gelada. The sequence goes on along the minus strand of NC_037675.1, from coordinate 78,878,884 downwards.
GGCACACACTGTTGTGCAACTGTAGGCATGTCACCACCTTGGTGAGAGTCTCCTGACCTATCATATGAAGATAATCATAAATACCCTGCCTACTGTCAAGGGATTTGTGGAGTGCTCAGTGAGGGGGTATGGCTGAAATTCTTTGAGGATGCTAACGCTCCATTAAACGTTTTTTACATTATTATAACTTCTGCTGTTAACAGGTAGAATGACAGAATACAAAATGAGACATTTTACATTTATAGTCCTTTCAGTTTACTGTGTAAAATATTTTATGGTGAAATGGAAAAAAACGAAACAGAACTGATTAGGTAGAATGGAGATAGAGGAGATTGCTGTCTTTTTTTCCATTCCTTTTTACTTAATATTATTTTGTTTTCTCTCACCACGACTTTGCAGGTAAAGAGTGTGTACAACAGTTAGCTGAAAACACCAGGTATTTCAGGAGACGCCTGAAAGAGATGGGCTTCATCATCTATGGAAATGAAGACTCTCCAGTAGTGCCTTTGATGCTCTACATGCCTGCCAAAATTGGGTATGTTTTGTTGCAGATCACAGACTAGTCTGTCCTTATACTTATCTGTGATGTGAGACTAGGGCTTATGTATTTTGTTAGGGAAAATGGTCTTGTCCTTACTGTGTTAACCTTCATTTGGTACATATGCCATAGATCAAATAGTGAATTCCAAATTGTTAGGTATGTTAATTTGTTGTTCTTTCATTAAACATTTGAGTTTCATATACTCTCTAGGGGCCTGGGATAGATCAGTGAATAAAATACAAACATCTCTGTCCTTGTGGAGCTTACAGTCTAGTAGGGGCAACAGTCAGACAGACGTAATAAATGAACTGTGTACTATGTTAGAAGGTGTCAAGTGCTATGGAAAAAAATAGAGCAGGACCTATATGGGGAGTTGAGAGTGCCCTGTGGGCGGGCAGATAACACTATTAAATAGCGTGGTCAGGGTAAGTAAGCCTCCATGGGAAGGAAAAATGATTTGAAGGAGCTGACAGTTAACCATTGGAGAAAGAAGCATCTGTGCAAAGGCCACAATGCAGGAGCGCGCTTGCTTAGGTGACCTAAGAGTAGCAGAGAGGTCCCTAGAATTGCAGCACAGTGTCCCAGGGGGAGCAATGGGCCATGAGGTCAGAGAGATTTTATCAGAGTGTGTTTGTTACTGGATACTTGCCAGGTGTGCAGATTACACCAGCTTCTTTGGTTTGTACGAGGCATACATAATGGAAAGTCTTGCCCTACGATAGCTTTCAATGTATTTGAGAAGTCCAGATATATAATGAAACCAGAAGACATTTGAAAAGCAAATGAACAGTAATTATACTGAACAAATTTTATTATATGCAAAGTGGCCCTGCAGATGTAGAATAAACGAGTGACCTGCTGAGTACAGGCTCATTAAGAAAGGCACATCTCGTTGGATGGGTGAGTTTTGAGCTGGATCTTAAAGCATTTTTCCAGTTTGAACTCATTGAAGGAGCAATTTTTAAAAATTTTTTAATCCCCCGTGTCCACCACAGTCTCCGACACTCAGTAAGTGTTTACTGAAATGAATATGGGAGAGGAAATTAAATCAGGGAGCCTGGAAGTAATGTGATTCAAAGAAAATGAAAGGAAAGTAAGGAAAAGGTGCTCCCTGAGAGAAAAAGAGGAATTCGGGTTTCAACATGAAGTCATATGGGTAGTTAGTATTATGGCTTCAGAGGGGATATGGGGAAGGATTTTCTTCATTCTTCTTTAAGTGGAATTCTCATAAACAAACACGAAGAGTTATCAGATCCAAAGGACTCAGTCTAGAGCTCTCTCTTTAAAGAAGGCTGTGTCTCCTTTATTCTATATAGGTGCAACTGACTGTGTATACTTTAATTAGGAAAGATTTAGAGAAGGTGAAGAAGAATTAGAATAAGGCACTAGACAGTTTGGGAGCCTGTGCTGAAGTTACAGGGCACCCAGGTTCATGCTGACACAAAGGAGGTATGTTGAGGAAGATGTACTGGTACTACAGAGAGTGGGAAAAGGCTGAAAAGGCTGGCATTAATGTAATGCCAAATGTGCAGGATCTATATTGCCCAGGCTGGAGTGCAATGGCACGATCTCGGCTTCCTGTAACCTCCACCTCCTGGGTTCAAGCAAATCTTGTGCTTCAGCCTCCCCAGTAGCTGGGTTACAGATGTGTGCCACCACACCTGGCTAATCTTTGTATTTTTTAGTGGAGATGGAGTTTCACCATGTTGGCCAGGCCAGTCTCCAACTCCTGACCTCAGGTGATCTGCCCAGCTCGGCCTCCCAAAATGCTGGGATTACAGGTATGAGCCACTGGCCCGGCCAGATTTTTTAATTCTCAAACAAATGCTGTAAATAGCTTAAAGGAGAAGTTAAAACATAAGGGAGGTCAACAAGAGGAAAAGATGAAGAACAACGTAATTTGGGCCTGGTGCAGTGGCTCACAAGGTCAGGAGATCAAGAGCATCTTGGCCAACATGGTGAAACCCCATCCCTACTAAAAATACAAAAATTATCTGGATGTGGTGGCGCACACCTGTAATCCCAGCTACTTGGGAAGCTGAGGCAGGAGAATTGCTAGAACCTGGGAGGTGGAGGTTGTGGTGAGCCGAGATCGCACCACTGCACTCCAGCCTGGTGACAGTGAGAGACTAAAAAAAAATAATAAAATAATTTAGTAGACAAAATTAAATAAAAGTTAGAATGTGTTATTTAGACAAGACACAGATGTGGAGTAAGGCCACAGGCCTCCAGTTTGGCTTCTGGTAGGGGTGGGGGATTGTGAAACACAAATTGTGTGGTCTGAGTAATCGGTTGAAGCCAGCAGGTGAACTGGCCTTACAGACACCAAAGGAAGCCCTGAATTCTGAAGCAGTGTTATTCCCAAGACAATCAAAGAAGTGCGTGATCTGGAGAGCTCATGCCAGTCAGCCATTCTGCTAGAAGAAAAGATGTGCCATGTTATAGCAGATCCCCCACAGCTGCAGAATCCTCAGAATTTGAGGACTCATGTTAAACTGCCAAGCTTAACATTTCAAGGACCAGATTTTACTTAAATACAGGTTCATTTTGAAGCCTCTGAACCACTATTATATATATCAGGGACACTTTTTTTTTTTTTTTTTTTTTTGAGACAATCTTGCTCTGTCGCTCAGGCTCAGTGGTGTGATCCTGGCTCACTCCAGCTTCTGCCTCCTGGCTTCAAGAGATTCTCATGCCTCAGCCTCCTGAGTAGCTGGGACTACAGGTGCCTGCCACCGCACTCAGCTAATTTTTGTATTTTTGGTAGAGACGGGATTTCGCCATGTTGCCCAGGCTGGTTATTTCAGTTTTGTGAAGGACACCATATAGGAGAAGACTGCCTCCGGATTGATTTTAAACGTATTTGTGAGCTATCAATTTTAACTTTAAAAGAAGTTAAAAGAAGCTCTTATTAGAAGTCTCCAATGCCTGCATCACCATAAAGTTTAAATCATTGGGGACAGCAAGTCGTCTGCAATGAGTGCTTTCTTACTCCTCCTGGCTTGTTTCTCGTTTTCCCCTTTGCAGCGCCTTTGGACGGGAGATGCTGAAGCGGAACGTCGGTGTCGTTGTGGTTGGATTTCCTGCCACCCCGATTATTGAGTCCAGAGCCAGGTTTTGCCTGTCAGCAGCTCATACCAAAGAAATACTTGATACCGTAAGTAGGCACTTTCACCTTGATATAAATATGCCTTTTATTAAAAGGGCCTGTATATTAGATGAAATTCATAATATATTGACCTTGATGTTCTTGTGAGCATCTAAGATATTTACTAGTAAGACAAAGGAGGTGACAGTGCTACTGAAAACGTTGGCATTTACAAAAACACTGTCACCGGAATCATCAGAGCTCTGGAGAATTTTCCGGCTGTGTCTTGCTCCACTATCTCCCTCACTATGGACTCCACAGTTCTCTTTCCACTCTACCTATTTCTACACGAAGCTTTCTCGTATGTTGTTCTGTCTAAAATTTTCTCTCTTGAGCTTTCTCTCCCCTCTGCCTGGCTGACTGTCACTCATTCTTCAATCTCCACGTAAAGGAAAATTGCTCAGGGATGCCCCACACTTCTTGCTCTGTGTTCCCTTGGAATCCTGAGAGTCTCCCTTACTAAATTCTTCACACCTATAATTACTTAATAGCAGTCTTCTCCATTAGATAAATATTGAGGATAGGAACAAATCTGTTTTACTCATTCTATATCCCAGCACCCACCACACTGCCAGGCATCTAGTTGGGGATCATTATTAGTGAGCTTAATTATTTATAATCTCAATATATTCTCATCGCTATATATTCTCTTAATATGTTATTGTTTCAAATCTAAGATTGCAGAGTTTAAATCAGTATTGCCCTCTGGGAGTTTACAAAGTTTTAGAACATGACATTTGCATAAAATTGGTTGCTAGAAATATCTATTAATGAGTTAGAAAACTACTACTTTTTTTTTCTTTTTTTTCTTTTTTGAGACAAAGTTTCACTCTTGTTGCCCAGGCTGGAGTACAATGGTGCGATTTCAGCTCACTATATCCTCCACCTCCTGGGTTCAAGCAATTCTCCTGCCTCAGCCTCCCGAGTAGCTGGGATTACAGGCATGTGCCACCACACCCAGCTAGTTTTGTATTTTTAGTACAGACGGGGTTTTTCCGTGTTGGTCAGGCTGGTCTCGAACTCCCAACCGCAGGTGATCAGCCCGCCTCGGCCTCCCAAAGTGCTGGGATTGCAGGCATGAGCCACCGCCTGGCAAGAGCTACTAATAAAAAACATTATGAATGCTTCTTTATAAAAGTTCATTATAACAGTTTGATGGACATTTTATATTCCTGAATAGCCGAAGACTTTTGACTTTTTCTCTATTTCTACACAGCAAAATTTCTACGACTATAAGTGTATTCCCTTTTAAAAAACAAAATTGTGCTAAGAACACTTAACATGAGATCTGTCCTCTTATCAAATTTTTCCATGTAGAATACAGTATTGTTAACTATAGGCACAGTGTTGTGAGCCTATTCTTAATCACATTCCAATTAGATTTGGCTTTTTGATATTGTATCTTTTTTTTCTTTATTTTGATTATGCCTGTCAGATTTTTCCAATAGATTTTTCTCATTTCTCAGAAATGTTACTGGTGAATTTCTGCTTTTTTTTTTTTAACCTAGAGATTTCAGCTTTTCTTTCCTTCCTACTCTATTGATGTTTTAAGAGTTTTCTTTTTTCTTTCTCATGTTCACCTGTTAACTCAGAGTTTCAACGTGCCTTTAAAAAAAAAGTTCATGTAACTATAAGCAGCGTCTATGGCAGTAATCCATGCCTTCTGACAACAACTTTGACTCCTGAGAACTGTATACATTCATGAAGGAATTTAGATGTAACCAGGATATCTCCTTAGGATATCTAAGGAGATTTCTGTTGCCAACAAATATGTTTGCCAACTGAGAGTTCTAATCCTTTTCGTAAGATTCACTTGAGGGATTGTTGGGCTTTGCTTCCCATTTAGTTTTTAAAGCATAAAGTGCATTTTTTGAAGCCATGGATTTGTTAAAGTTATTTTGTCTTATGATGTTTCATGGAACTAACATGAACTAGACCATTATGAAATACAAATTAATTTTCATTTAATAATGGGCCCCATGACATGATTCTGTATATAGAAAGTGCTATAAAATACACACACACGCGCACACACACACGCACGCACAGCTAGAGCTAATAAATGAATTCAGCAAAGTTGCATGGTAAAAGATCAGCACCCAAAAACTTAGTGATTTTGTGCACCAGCAATGAAGAAATGAAAATTTCTTTTACAGTAACACTCAAAAGAATAAAATACCTAGTAATAAACTTAATCAAGAAAGCCTTTCCGGGCTGGGTGCTGTGGCTCACGCCTGTGATCCCAGCACTTTGGGAGGTCAGGCATTTGAGTTCAGCCTGGCCAACATAGTGAAACCTCATCTCTACTAAAAATACAAAAAATTAGCCGGGCGTGGTGGCGGGCGCCTGTAATTCCAGCTACTCGGGAGGCTGAGGCAGAAGAACTGCTTGAACCTGGGAGGCGGAGGTTGCAGTGAGCCAAGATCGTGCCATTGCACTATAGCCCGGGCAACAGTGCGAGACTCTGTCTCAAAAAAGAAAAAGAAAAAGAAAGCCCTTCCCTTGTCCACTGGCTAATTTACACTTGCACACTGTATGTTTACATGTGTATATTGAAAACTATAAAACTTTGCTGAAAGAAATTAAAGAAGACTTAAAGAAATGGAATGACATCCTGTGTTCATGGATTGGAAGATTTAATATTGGTTTTTTTGTTGTTGTTGTTTTTTGTTTTTTTTTGGTTTTTTTTTTTTGAGATGGAGTCTCGCTCTGTCGCCCAGGCTGGAGTGCAGTGGCCGGATCTCAGCTCACTGCAAGCTCCACCTCCCAGGTTTACGCCATTCTCCTGCCTCAGCCTCCCGAGTAGCTGGGACTACAGGTGCCCGCCACCTCACCCGGCTAGTTTTTTGTATTTTTAGTAGAGACGGGGTTTCACCATGTTAGCCAGGATGGTCTCAATCTCCTGACCTTGTGATCCGCCCGTCTCGGCCTCCCAAAGTGCTGGGATTACAGGCTTGAGCCACCGCGCCCGGCCTGGAAGATTTAATATTGTTAAGATGGCAGTATAGCAACCTGCAGATCCAGTGTTCAGCATTTCTCAGAAAAAAATGGACTGGGAGACCCTAAGCCACTGGCCCTTTTTTGCAGAAATTAAAAGGCTGATCCTCAAATTCATGTGGAACTGGGAGGGAATAGCTAAAATAGTATTGAAAAGGGAAACCAAAGTGGGAGGTCTCACACTTCTTAATTTTAAAACAAAGCTAATTACTACAAAGCTACAGTAATTACAACAGTCGATTACTAGCATAAGGATGGACATATAGACCAGTGAAGTAGAACTGAGATTTCAGAAATAAAGTACAAGCATCTATGGCCATCTCCCTTTATTTTCAACAAGGGAGCCAAGACCAGTCAATGAGAAAAGAACAGTCTCTTCAACAAACAGTACTAGGTCAGCTGGATGCAGAAGAAGGAAGCTTTGACCTTATAGCATGGATAAACCTTGAAAACATTAGGCCAAATGAAAGAAGCCAAAACAAAGACCACGTAACTTACAATTCCATTTATGAGAGATGTCCAGAACAGGCAAATCCATAGGGTCAGACAATAGATTGGTGACAGCCAGCCTGAGAGGAGGGAGGAGTGAGTATGGGGTTGCTTTTTAGGGTGATAAAAATACTCTAAAACTAGATAGTGACAAAAGTTGCACAACTCTCGGAATATACTTAGAAGCAATGAATTGTATACTTTAAAAGTGAATTTTGTTGAATGTGAATTGTATCTCAAAGCTGTAATTTTGTTATTTTTTAAAATGGGAAGCGCAAGGATATTGGCTCAGGGGAGCGGCAGGATGGCTGTCCTAGAGGATTGGGTTACTCAGCTCTGTAATGAATATATGTTTTTCTCCTAGGAACCCACCTTACCTGTGATCTAGAGGTTCTGTGTAGACTATTTGTTAATGAATGGTGATGCATGTACTGGCTCCCTGTCCTTAACATACCCACACACCCCACACAAGAGTCAGCACTTACTAGAATGGCATCTTTTATTCACATGATACTGATTTGTCTGAAATATTTGGTGTGGGATCAGAGGAAATCTTGTAATCTAGATCCCCTTGGGCTACTGAGGAATTTTTTTTTCTAATGATTACTTTTCTACATTGATAAAAAATTTTAGATTCTTCTGAAGTCAGAGTTTATAAATGCCCATTCCTTTGTGATCATGTGCACTTTTGTCTTATTATGATTTTGAGGTAGGGTCTCGCTCAGTCACCCAGACTGGAGTACAGTGATAATGATCTTGGCTCACTGCAGCCTCCACCTCCCGGCCTCAAGGGATCTTCCCACCTCAGCCTCCAGAGTAGCTGGGACTATGCCTGGCTTTTTTTTTTTTTTTAATAGATGGGGTCTTGCTATGTTGCCCAGGCTGGTCTCTAACTCCTGGGCTCAAGCGATCTGCCTGCCTTGGCCTCCCAAAGTGCTGTGATTACAGGCTTGAGTCAGCGTGTTCAGCCTTGACTTTTTTTTTTTTTTTTTTTAACAGAGTTTTGCTCTTGTTGCCCAGGCTGGAGTGCAATGGCATGATCTCGGCTCACTGCAACCTCCGCCTCCTGAGTTCAAGCGATTCTCCTGCCTCAGCCTCCTGAGTAGCTGGGATTACAGGCATGCGTCACCACACCCAGCTAATTTTGTATTTTTAGTAGAGACGGGGTTTCTCCATGTTGGTCGGCTGGTCTCAAACTCCCGACCTCAGGTGATCTGCCCACATGGGCCTCCCAAAGTGCTGGGTACTGACATAAGCCACTAGGCCCGGCCAGCTTTGACTTTTGTCTTAAATTAATAAATCTTATCACAGAGGTCAGGTGAATAAATGGTCAATGGGTTCTCCCAGCTTAATTTCAGACTTAAATTGTTTCCATATGGAGCTTTCACTTACACCTCTTCTCAGCGGTGCCGCTGTTGTGATAGCGCATTGAAGTTCAGCTCTTATTTGCTTTATATTTTTCACATTTCGAAATGAAGAATATTTTTTCTTGTGCTGGAATATATCAGTAATACTGTTGGTGGTTTTCTCTCTCCAAATACTGATTTTTTTAAAAAATGAAGTTTAAGACGCCCAGTGTAGTGACTTACACCTGTAATCCTAACACCTTGGGAGGCAGAGGTGGGTGGGTAACTTGATGCCAGGAGTTCGAGTCTAGCCTGGCCAACATGGCAAAACCCTGTCTCTACAAAAATTAGCTGGGCGTGATAGCACGTGCCTATAGTCCCAGCTACTCAGGAGGCTGAGGCAGAGAATCTCTTGAACGCAGGAGGCAGAGGTTGCAGTGAGCTGAGATGGTGCCACTGTATTCCAGCCCAGGTAATAGAGCAAGACTCTGTCTCAAAAAGAAAAAACAGTTGCTGGGCTCATTTGCTCACACCTGTAATCTCAGCACTTTGGGAGGCCAAGGTGGTGGATCACTTGAGGTTGGGAGTTTGAGACCGGCCCGGTCAACATGGTGAAACCCCATCTCTACTAAAAATACAAAATTTATCTGAGCATGGTGGTGGGCACCTGTAGTCCTGGCTACTTTGGAGGCTGAGGCAGGAGAATCACTTGAACGTGGGAAGTGGAGGTTGCAGTGAGCTCGGATGATGCCACAGCACTCCAGCCTGAGCAACAGAGCGAGACTCCATCTCAAAAACAAAAGGGAGAGATGACAAATTTTAGTCGGTTTTGTGCGTTCAGAGTGCATATAACTTTTTCTACCATGCATATCATACTTTGAATTATAGCCTTTATTCTGCATACCTGGCTATTCACAACCCATTATTCATGGTGAGCTTGAAAGCCTTGTTCAGAAAGCAGGTCCTTCCACAGCTGTATTGTAGTCTGATCTTGTAAATGCACTAGACCTAAGTCCTGCTGAAGGATAATCTTGCCATGATTGTTTTTAGCAAAGTAAAACACCAGGCATGCCTGCATCCTACTGGCTCTGACAGACCTCTACTTTGTCTTGCATATTTTAGGCTTTAAAGGAGATAGATGAAGTTGGGGACCTTTTGCAGCTGAAGTATTCCCGCCATCGGTTGGTACCTCTACTGGACAGGCCCTTTGACGAGACAACATATGAAGAAACAGAAGACTGAGCCTTTTTGGTGCTCCCTCAGAGGAACTCTTCCTCACCCAGGACAGCCTGTGGCCTTTGTGAGCCAGCTCCAGGAACCACACTTCTATGGCCATCTCATGTGAAAGACATTGCCTCAACTACTGAAGGTGGCCACCTCCACTCTAAATGACATTTTGTAAATAGTAAAAAACTGCTTCAAATCCTTCCTTTGCTAAGTCTCACCTTTAAAAACGAAGGTGACTCACTTTGCTTTTTCGGTCCATTAAAAAAGCATTTTATTTTGTAACCATTCTACTTGTGAAATCACACTGACCCTAGCCTGTCTCTGGCTAACCACACAGGCCATTCCCTCCTCCCCCAGCACCTCGCAGACTTGGGCCCATCAAGAGCTACTGCTGGCGCTGTCTCCACAGCCTGGAGACTTACCTGGCTCTCCTCCCTAGGGAGCAAGTGCCTTCCACTTACTTCCCATCCAGGTCTCAGAGGTGGCCAGCCTTGAAATCCTTATTTAACCATTCAAGTAATCAATAGAAGTATTCACCCTTTAATCTTAAGTTTAGCCTTTTAAGAAAAACAGTAAGCGATGACTGCTGAAAGGCTTATTGTGTAATCTCCCAAGGGTTTGGTCTTAATCCATTTTGTTCTGGTCACCAGATGATTTCTTCCTTTACCATCAAATATTTCTTCATAATGGTCACAGTCTGAGGATGTGCGCAAATTCTGGTTCTTGCCAAGCTCCAGCCATAACACGTCCCACCCCGTTTTTTTTAAAGCACTTACTGTTTTCAAAGCACCCACATGCCACGCTGGTTAGAAGGCCACTCTCACATCTGAGTGTTGGGTACAAAGCCGCTCCGTAGAGTGATGTGCACTCCCGGTGGGTGAGGGCCAGGGGCCGTGTGGAAAGAATTGATTACTCCTTGCAGAGTCTGTGGCTTGCATTTCCTACTGATTTCTACGTTTGAAAATTATGACAGTCTCTGGCTGGGTCTGGGTCCAGATTAGGATTTAAACTGATAAAGGAAAATGGTGGTAAATCCTCTGCTCAGAAATCATTTATCATGTTCCTATTTAAGGATTAGATTTATTAATTTAGGCCTTTTGGAAGCTAACCCACTTAAATATTACTCTTCTGAATGCTAGTTCTCTTTTATTCTTGATGTCCTAAGACAATTGAATCTGGCCTCTGGGGCTAGGGTCTGCCTGTCTACATTTTTTTTCTTTTTTTTCTGAGAAATTCTGAACACATAGATCTCTTTCCTAAACTGACATTTTCTATTTTGACTGTTTTCATACTATAACCAGGTAAAGGGACTTTTTTCAGAGAGCTTTATACTGCCTGACCAAAGAAAAAATCTGAAAATCACCATTTTAAAGTTCTTTTTTAGTTGAACCAAAGTGTAAGTGAAGCAGACTTTTGGCATGGTTATACCCAGGATCCGCTTGTCCTTTTGTATCCATCAAGTGTTACAGGAGAAGGATTGGGAACAGAATGGAAAAGCAGTGTATGAAAGTCATGTTACATACAGGCTGGGTGCGGTGGCTCACGCCTGTAATCCTAGCACTTTGGGAGGCTGAGGCAGGTGGCTCACTTGAGGTCAGGAGAATCGAGACCAGCCTGGCCAACACGGTGAAACCCCGTCTCTACTAAAAATACAAAAAAATTAGCCAGGCATGGTGGCAGGCGCCTGTAATTCCAGCTACTCGGTAGGCTGAGGCAGGAGAATCGCTTGAACCCAGTAGGCGGAGATTGCAGTAAGATGAGATCATGCCACTGCACTCTAGCCTGGGTGACAGAGCGAAACTGTGTCTCAAAAAAAAAGTCATGTTACACATTTTAGTTTTTGAAATTGCTCCTTTTATTGGTAAAGATTATCAATCCAAATTCTCCTGGGTGTCGTGTCATCAGCTGTGGTATGTTTGTGTACATTACATGTAGCAGAGGATGTAAGCAATATTATTGTTTGTGAAGTTTTGTTTTTAATGTCTTGAGTATAAATTTATTCACTGTCAGCATCCGCGAGCTTTAATAAGCCCCTGAGATATTCCAAAGTTTTATTTTACTTTTTTAAAGAACAGAAAAAGATGAATGAAAGAACCAAGGAGAGATGCAGAGACTATATTTAGCATGTATAGGTTAAGAAGGAGGTTGTGGTAACTAAATAAGGAGTCCTATAAAATCAAATACATTGTCAACCGTTCCTGCACATCTAATTTCCTAGCATAGAATCCCACTGGAATACAGATAGCCTTTGCACTGCAGTTACTATTTAATAATGTAAATGTAGGGTTTTTAAAAGTCACAGACTTATAAGCAATGAACTTAACCTGCTGGTCTTTTTATTTTGGCTTGCATGAAGTCACTGCAAAACTTTGTTGGTACAAAGTTACTTCAAGATAAGTGTCATTTTGTTACAAGTTTATTTTGAAGAGACAAACCTCCTGTGATCTATCCAGGACCTCTGTACTTTCTAAAGAACAAAATGTTATGTATACATTATACATGGTTGGTTGTCTCTTCTTGAAACTGTAATATAAATCTAGGGTCCAGTCATATCCTAGGTATCATCATTTATCCAAGTACTTGGAGGAATACAAGTGTATATATAAATACAGTCATTGAGAATAAGTCGAGATTTGGGGCATACAAGAATAGTTTCTTTCATACACAGTTTAACATGGCCTGATTCAAGACTCTGGTAGGATTCAAACAGATGTCTGTTAACCATAACTACCAAAACCGATCATCTGAGTCGATTATAGAGGTGTGACTAGTTCTTAGCACTTTTTCTCATTCCTCTTTTAATTCAGCATTGCTGTTACTTATTTCAGGTTTATAAGACCTCTTTCAGCAGATCACATCAGAAGCCAGGAAATGTATAGCTAGGAGACATCAAAAGCCCACATGAAGAGTGGGCCAAGCAGCAGTGGCAGTTTCTTCTCGCATCTTTTTTTTAAAAAGCTTTAACTTAGCAGGGGAATGGACTTTATAGCACTTTTTCAACTTTTTGCTTTGCTTTGGATAAGACATCCTTAACTTTAAAAAAAAGCTTCTAGTCTCCAGAACCCCCAAAGTACTGCTTATTTGTTTGAAGAATCCAGCCATCGTAGTGCTTTAGTCACTATCTTAAACATTCATGATAGGGCGAGGATTTTAAAACAGGATTCTTGCTTCTGTAGTCAAGGTGAACAGAAGCATCCTACACAACTACTAAGGGCTCTATGTGTCATGCCTCTTCAGACACCAAGGAGTTGAACATGTTTCCAGTGATTTGTCTCCGTAATGCCTTCCTCCTTTACTTGGCCTTTCATTCTTTCTGTACCTTCAAGTTCTTGATTTTTAAAATTCCAACTCTAGAGAAAACCAATATATGGTGGTGCTGGGCTTTGAAGATAGCATATCAGACGCCTTGGTTCTGTTTGTACACTTAGCCTTACATTTCAGGAGGAGGCTTTTCATTAGGGGCTTAAGCTAGCTCCTTTGGCTTTAAAAAAAAAAATTTTTTTTTTTTTTTCAAATTTCTTCATTACCTAAGGGAGCCTGCATCTAAATTCCTCAACTAGTTCAGCCTAGCTGAATGTTCTAGTGTGTAATACCCTTTGCTTCCTTCTTATTGGTGAAAACCAGGGGGATGAGTGGCTTCCATGGGGAGATTTCCTGATTTCTCAGGGAGGAAAAAGTGATGACATTTACCACTACTTTTCTGTTTTTCCCCTTTTTCCAAATTGATAAGGATTTCCGGTTCCTAGTGATCCAGGACTGGGTAACAGTGCAGAACTGCCGGTCATGCCGTAGGCCATGAAGAAAGAATATGGGTAACTGTTGAATAAGGGTAACTGTCGTTTTGCAAGAATTTGTAGGGTTATGGGCAGTTGTTGTCTTGTTTGAAGCATTGCTATGACCTAATTCCCAAGGTGTCTTTCCTCTCTTGGTGTTCTCAGTAAGCCAATGAATTTTAATCTCTACTTGCTATAATCTCTACTTGTGCTTAGAAAAAGAGATGAGATCACGCCTGTAATCCCAGCACTTTGGGAGGCCGAGGCGGGCGGATCACAAGGTCAGGAGATCGAGACCATGGTGAAACCCCGTCTCTACTAAAAATAGAAAAAAAAAAAAAATTAGCCGGGCACAGTGGCGGGCGCCTGTAGTCCCAGCTACTCGGGAGGCTGAGGCAGGAGAATGGTGTGAACCCGGGAGGCGGAGCTTGCAGTGAGCCGAGATTGCGCCACTGCACTCCAGCCCGGGCGACAGAGCAAGACTCCGTCTCAAAAACAACAAACAAACAAACAAACAAACAAAGAGATGAGAGTAGTGGTTTTCCTTCAAACTGTCCACATTCATGAAGATTATGAATCTTCATGATAGACCCTGTCTCTACAAACATTTTTTTCTAAATTAACCGGGCATGGTGGTGCCTGCCTATAGTCCCACCTATGTGGGAGAATCACTTGAGCCTGGGAAAGTCAAGGCTGCAGTGAGCCATGATTGCACCGCTGCATTCCAGCCTGGGTGACAGAGTGAGACCCTGGCTCAATAAGAGGGGGAAAAAAGAAGAAGAAGAATTGTTAGGAGCTGGGTGCAGATGCAGCCTGCAATCCCAGCTACTCGAGAGGCTGAGGCAGGAGGCTTGCTTAAGCCCAGGAATTTGAGCCTAGCCTGGGCAACATAGCAAGACCCCATCTCAAAAAAAAAATGTTTTTAAAATCAGCTTAGCCCAAAGGGGTTGTGAATGGGGGAGGTATAAAAAGCAAAGATTGTTTTTTGGCTACTAAGCCAAAAAGAACTTAAAGGGATTTTTTTTTTCAGTCCCAGAACCTACAGATACACTGCTATTTGCTTCATGTGGATGCTCAGTGCCCAGCAGCCATCTTAATCCATTAAGCCAGTTTAAAAAATACCTTCTACGTGGAGAAAAGCATGTCTTTTTCTTGCCTCGACTTTATCCACATGAAATATGTGCCCGTGGCTGGGCGCAGTGGCTCATGCCTGTAATCCCAACACTTTGGGAGGCTGAGGCGGGCAGATTGCTTGAGGCCAGGAGTTCCAGAACAGTCTGGCCAACATGGCGAGACCTCATCTCTACTAAAATTACAAAAATTAGCCGGGCGTGGTGGCGCATGCCTGTAATCCTAGCTATGTCGGCAGGCTGAGGTACAGGAATTGCTTGAACCCAAGAGGCAGAGGATGCAATGAGCCAAGATCGTGCCACTGCACTTCAGCCTTGGTGACAGAGGGAGAATCTGTCTCAAAAAAAAAAAAAAAAAATGTGTGCCCAGGCCCCTAGCCATTGCCATGTGCCCAGCCAGAGAGCCAAATTAGAGGGCTGGCTTCCCTTATCACACAGAAGAAATGCTAGCGCTAGCCAATGATCCCTTTGCTTTTAATTGTATAGAAAATGCTGTTGTTCCTTTTGTCATTTCCAGTGACATCTGTTTTCCAAGCAGCTCTTTTCTAGGGAGGAAACCAAGGGGCTAGTTTCAGCCCCTAATAGAAATGTTTTTTCTAATCTCTGGTGAGTGTGGAAGTGTCACATTCACAGTCCACCCTTGGGAGTGGCTTGGTGGTGGAACTGTGGACAAGGTTTTGTTTACTACATAGTACACATGATAAATGGCCTTAAACTGTGATTCTTTCTGGTAGGATAGGTTATAATAAACTGACCCTAAAGAATGCAATGGCTTTTAAACTGCAGTTACTGTATTCTTAATGAAGCAATACCCAAAGCTCTGTTCTTTTGGAGCACTTGAGGGGAAGTTAAATGAAAGGTGCACATAAGAGCAGTACCTTGATCTTACGCTTTCTGAGTGTCCTGCCTTGTTGCCATCTGCATGGATGAGTGAAGGCTTCCATGCACGAGGAGACTTTTTCCAACACTATTCCCAGGCTTCTTGTGCAAAACTTGGTCATTTGGCCCAGGTCTTCCTGGAAAGTGGAGTGCACGTCACTGACTAGGGTGGCGTGGTGTCTTTACCCTTAAGTCTTGTTATCTCAGTGATGTGAAGTCGATGGTTGGAGTTATAAAAAGCATCCTTGCTGGTTCTTCACAGGACACTGGAAGCCACCCTGTCGCTTCAGCCAGTAGGCCTGCACAGTCTTGATGATCCCTCTCTGTAATAGCCAGCTAACATTAAGAGAAGGGGGAAAGAGAAGAGAGCAGTAGCTTATAGGAGAGCTGAGATCTTATTTCATTGGCCCATATTTTCCCCTGACCAAGTTACCTGTAAACGGGAATTTGCAAGGGGGTGCTGTGATGATAACCGCTTTCTATTGCTGTAATGTTCATATAACCTGGGAAACTGAGAGAAGGGGATGTGTAAATAAAAGCTTAAACATTTTAGTAATGTGTTAAAATGCCACTCTCTCCCTTTTCCCTTTTTTGCCAGATGATGATTTTTTTTATTTTTATTTTGTACTTTATTGGATGACTGAAGCAATGAGTATTGGGTTTTGATTTTGAGAGTGCATGTTAAGAACTGAAGGGGAACTAACTACTTGAGATGACTTAAGAAGCATCCCATGCAAATATCTTGTTTTGCCCTAATAAAATATTCAGAAAGATACATCTGCCTTTATTCATTCAACCAATACATATTGAGTGCTCTCTCTCTGCCGGGCAGCACACTGAGCTTTGTGGTTCCCACTTGCTAGTAAACAAGCACATGAACATACATGTCATTTTACAAACTGTTAAGTGCCGTGGAGGAAAAGTAAAGAGCTTGGTAAAAGTAACCAGGCTGGGCGCGGTGGTTCACGCCTATAATCCTAGCACTTTGTGAGGCTGAGACAGGTGGATCACTTGTGGTCAGGAGTTTGAGACCAGCCTGGCCAACATGGCGAAATCCCATCTCTACTAAAAATACAAAAATTACCCAGGCATGGTGGTGCGTGCCTATAATTCCAGCTATTTGGGAGGTTGAGGCACGAGAATCACTTGAACCTGGAGGCAGAGTTGTAGTGAGCCAAGATTGCACCACTGCACTCCAGCCTGGGCAACAGAGCAAGACTGTCTCAAAAAAAAAAAAAAAAAAAAACAGTAACCACTATCTGGTTTAGACAGGGATGAGAGAGAAACCATCAGTGGAGGATCTGAAATAAAGTATAGTTGGAGCTTAATTAAAAACTCTATGGTGAGGTGAGGTAGTGGGGAGGGTGTAGAGGCAGACTCACTGGGCTTTGTAGGTCTTGGTGAGGTCTTTCTCTTATGCAGGGGGTGGGGGTCAGACCAGTGAAAGGGTTGGGTTTTTAAAATTTTTTTTCATTATTACTTAAAAGTGGAGACAGGGTTTCACTGTGTTGCTCAGACTGGTCTCAAATTCCTGGCCTCAAACAATCCTCCCATCTCAGCTTCCTGACATGCTGGGATTACAGGCATGAACTGCCATACCCAGCCCAGTGAGGAATTTAAAGTATGGAAACCGGTAACTCTTAGCATCTTTTTTTGTAGACATGGACAATTTGATAAAGTGTATATGGAAATCTAAAGGACCTAGAATAGGCAAAACAAGTTTGAAAAAGAATTTACACTGCCTGATTTCAAGACTTTCTGTAAAGCTGCAGTGATCAAGACACTGTCAATGGCATTAGGATAGTCGTGTAGACAGTAAAACATACTAGAGTCCAGAAATAGACCCACACGTAGAAGGCTGGTTGATTTTCAACAGAGTTGCCAAAGTAGTTCCAGTGAGGAAAGTACAGTTACTTCAACTAATGGTCCCAGAACAACTAAATATCCATATAGGCAGAAATGAATTTCAACCCTTAACTCACAGATATACAATAATTCAAAATAAATGATACATCTGAACACAAAAATTAAAACTATAAAACCTCTAGAAGAAAACAGAAAAGAAAATCTGTGACTTTAGGAATGATTTCTGAGGACACAAAAAGCATTATTATTGATAAGTTGGACTTGATCAAAATGAAAATTTCAAAAGACTGAAAATGAAAAGCAAACGCCAGGCTGGAATAAGATATTCAGAGTACAGGTATTCCATAAAGGCTTTCTATACAGAACATCTAAAGAACCCTTAACACTTAGTAATCTATTCATAAAAATAGGTAAAAGATGGAAACGACATTTCACAAAAGAGGTATACTAAAGTCCCATAAGCACATGAAAAAATGCTTAACATAATTAGTCGTCAGGGAAGTGCAAATAAAAACTACAATAAGATTCTACCACCCCAGTCTGGGCAACATAGCAAGACCCCGTCTCTACTAAAAATTTGAAAAATTAGCCGAGCATGGTGGTGCATGCCTGGAGTCCTAGTTACTTGGGAGTCTGAGGTGGGAGGATCCCTTGAACCCAAGAGTTGAAGGCTACAGTGAGGTATGATCACACCACTGCACTCCAACCTGGGAGACAGCAACACACTGTCTCAAAAAAAAAAAAAAAAAAAAAGGCCAGGTGCGGTGACTCACGCCTGTAATCTCAGCACTTTGGAAGGCCGAGGCGGGCAGATCATGAGGTCAGGAGATCGAGACCATCCTGACTAACACAGTGAAACTCCATCTCTATGAAAAAAATACAAAAAATTAGCCGGGCGTGGTGGCAGGCGCCTGTCGTCCCAGCTGCTTGGAAGGCTGAGGCAGGAGAATGGCATGAACCCAGGAGGTGGAGCTTGCAGTGAGCCAAGATTGCACCCACTGCACTCCAGCCTGGGCAACAGAGCGAGACTCCGTCTCAAAAAAAAAAAA
This sequence comes from Theropithecus gelada, assembly GCF_003255815.1. Taxonomy (NCBI): domain Eukaryota; kingdom Metazoa; phylum Chordata; class Mammalia; order Primates; family Cercopithecidae; genus Theropithecus; species Theropithecus gelada. The sequence continues at coordinate 78,860,439 of NC_037675.1, read as the reverse complement.
AAAATCTGCTACCACTCCCACCAGAATCGCTAAAATTAAAAAGAATTACAATATCAAGTGTTGGCAAAGATGTAGAGCAACTGGAGCTCTCACCGGTTGCTGGTGGGAATGCAAATGGTACATCCACGTAAGAAAATAATTTGGCAGGTTTGAGACAGCAATTCCACTCATAGATAAATTTTTTATTTTAAAATATTTATTTATTTTGAGACTGAGTTATGAGACAGGCTAATTTTTGTATTTTTGGTAGAGACAGGGTTTCACCATGTTGGCCATGCTGCTCTTGAACTACCAGGCTCAAGCAGTCTGCCTGCCTCAGCCTCCAAAAGTGCTGGGATTACAGGCGTGAGCCACCACACCCGGCCCACTTATAGATAGTTAAGAGAAATGAAAGCATGTCTGCATGAGGACTTACACTTGAATATAGTCACTAGTCATAACCAGAAACAATTCAAAAATCACAATGGTGAATGGATAAACACATTGTAGTATGTGCATATAATGGATATTACTCAGCAATGAAAAGGAACAAATTACTGATACCTACGAGATGGACGAACCTCAGCCACATGCTGATGCTTGTGCACGTGGTGTAAGGGGGAAAGAAACAAGATGAGAGAAAGAAGCCAAAGAAAAGAATACATAAATATTATTCCATTGATAACGAAATTCTACAAAAGGCAAAAATATTCTATGGTAACAGCAGGATCAGTGGTTGCCAGGAGCCAAGGATAGGAGGAGGTAGGGATTAACTATACAAAGGGACTATTAAAACGTAATTTTCCAAAAAGCATGAAGTCGGCAGGGCACAGTGGCTCACACCTGTAATGTCAGTGCTTTGGCAGGCCGAGGCAGGTGAGTCACCTGAGTTCAGGAGTTCAAGACCAGCCTGACCAATATGGTGAAACTAAATCTACTCAAAATAATAAAAATTAGCTAGGCATGGTGACGTGTGCCTATAGTCCCAGCTACCTGGGAGGCTGAGACAGGAGAATCACTTGAACCCTGGAGGTGGAGGTTGTAGTTAGCCGAGATCGAGTCACTGCACTCCAGCGTGGATGACAGAGCAAGAATCAGTCTCGAAAAAAATAAAAATCAAAAAATAAGCATGAAGTCATGTCTCTCATGGATATAAAAATGAACACGTTTTAGGCCAGGCCCTGTAGCTCACTCCTGTAACCCCAGCTCCTCAGGAGGCTGAGGCAGGAGAATCACTTGAACTCAGGAGCCGGAGGTTGCAGTGAGCAGAGATTGTGCCATTGCACTCCAGCCTGGGCAACAGAGCAAGAATCCATCTCGAGAAAAAAAAAAAAAAAATGAACACCTGTTAAAGATTTTACTTATTAATGAGGAAACTGGCATTAAAACCAGTTCAAAGGAGATATTGAAAAACCAACATGTATAAATCAGGAATATTGAAATTAATGTCCAAATGAAGGCAAACTTGTTTCTTCCATGCTGGGAGAAGGAAGTCAATCGAACTTCTACAGGACAGGCAGACTGCATGCTTCTATGGACAAGAATTTTGTTTTTACTACCAGTTACCTACAACCTGCAGAGCAGTAGCTCAAAGGCAATGAAAGACTAGACTCAAACAGCCTAGAAGTATCTGCACTATGTACACAATGCAGTTTTCCACTGATGCACAATTTTTTTCTACAGCACACAGAAGGAAATTGGAATGGTGGGAAAGTTCTACATCATGATCGTGGTGGTGATTACACAGATGTACACGTTTATGAAAATGAAATGGCTCAATTAAAATGGGCATGTTTTATTATATGTAAATTATATCTCAATGAAGGTTATTTTCAAAATGAAAAATAAGCCGGCCAGGCACAGCGGCTCACGCCTGTAATCCCAGAACTTTGGGAGGCCGAGGTGGGCAGATCACCTGAGGTCAGGAGTTCAAGACCAGCCTGGCCAACATGGTGAAACCCTGTCTCTACTAAAAATACAAAATTAGCCAAGCGTGGTGGGGCACGCCTGTAATCCCAGCTAGCTCAGGAGGCTGAGGCAGGAGAATCGCTTGAACCCCAGGAGGTGGAGGTTTCAGTGAGCCGAGATTGCGCCATTGCACTCCAGCCTTGGCAACAACAGCAAAACTCCATCTCAAAAGTAAATACATAAATAAATAAACATACAAATAAACTAGCTGGGAGTGGTGATGACTGCCTGTAATCCCAGCTACTAGAGAGGCTGAAGGCAGGAGAATCGCTTGAACCCGGGAGGTGTAGGTTGCAGTGAGCCAAGATCACGCCACTGCACTCCAGCCCGGGGTGACAGAGCAAGACTCCATCTTAAAGAAAAAAAGAAAAGATAATCAGCTTCATGGGGAGTTGGGGAGGGTAAAAACAAGAGTGGCTGCAGCAGGACCAATTAGGCTATCTGCAGTTGGGGGCGTGGCTTGAAGTCCAGTGGTGACTGCTGGTCATGGAGACAGGTGCTCATGAATGAATGAACTCATTGTCTTCCAAGTCTCCTTTGATCTGGTGGAAGGTGTAGGAGTGTGGTAAAAAGACAAAATAATCAGCAGGATGTAAAAATATTTATACACCCCCCCAAAAAAAAATCCTGAAAAAGAACAAGGTGACCTTGCATTTAGTCTAGTAAATGCAACATGGTCTAGCAGGTGGTCATAAACAGGGTTTCTTTAGGCTAATATTTGAGTATTTACCATGTACCAGGCACACTATTAGGTTGCACCATATGAAATTGCCAATATTCGACCTTTTGAACAAAACATGGCAACTTCATATGGTTCATTCTAATACAAATTCTCAACATGGAAGCATGGCTTCTCATTTACTCACATTTACTTCTCATTTACTCACACTTATCACACTTGGTGCCCAGGTGAGATGGGTAACCCCTCCTGCTCCCGGGCCCCCACACCTTTACAGAGGACAAGAGCACGAAGACGTCAAATAATTTGTCCAATAATATCACCTAGTTGGTAAATGGTGAAAGACTCCAATCCCCATGGCCGAATTCAGACCCAGGTTGTCATCCCTGTGAGGCACCATTCAAAACCCTGCAGCTGTGCCCCTGGAAACAGCAGTAGTTCCAGAAAAGCACAGTCCCGCCCCCAGTCTTACTCTAACTTGACCCAGACCCAGCAGTTTACGCCAGTAGCTGGGCTTGCTGTTCATCCTCTCTAACACTCCTGGGGATCCACTAATCCTGCCCTGAAACTTGAGTCATCCTTCGTGCGCCCTGCTATGGCCCCTGGGTGGGCATGTCCCCAATGCCTTGTGACTGCTTCTTCACCGACCTGTCCCAACCCCTCCCCCTACCTGGTGTCACTTCGTTCACATTCCCTAGCTGCCCCATGCAGGCTGTAAGATTGGCACTGCCTCTCAGAGTTCCTGATCTTTGCCATAAGCTAAGGTTTTGTGTCGGTTGCTCAGAGGCAGTTCATCTTGGTGACCCTGCTGGCCTACGTGAGGATCCCTGCACCAAGGGTCCCACTGGAGGAAGTGGGCAGTTTCACTCTTTCACCCAGGATACCACTAGGCGACCCCAGACTCCTGGCTGTCCTTTTGGGACTTTATCCTCACATCTGAGTCTCAACTTTCTCCTGTTTTGTTTTCTGAGACAGGGTCTCACTCTGTCGCCTAGGTTGGAGTGCAATGGTGCAATCTTGGCTCACTGCAGCCTCGCAGATTCAAGCGATTCTTCCACCTGCGTGGGGGCCAGGTGCGCCGGACCTCGGGGGGTCCCACCCGCTGGGACAACGAGTGCGCGCCGCCACGCCCGGCTAACTTTTGTATTTTTAGTAGAGACGGGGTTTCAACATGTTGGCCAGGCTGGTCTCAACTCCTGACCTCAAGTGATCTTCCTGCCTCGGCCTCCCAAAGTGCTGGGATGACAGGCGTGAGCCACCGGCCGGCTCTCCGGTTTTCAAAAATGCTCTGAGAACATTCCGAGGACACTGGGCGCAGACTGGCAGGTGCTGGCTTGTGCCTCTGCTCTGGTCTCCACCTCCGGCAGTAGACTGGGAAGAGCCCTGGCTTCCCCCCAGCAATCCTTCCTCGTGGCGCAACCAAACGTCTGCCCGGCATCCGAACACGCGCACCACTCTCGCGTCCGGCTGCGCCTCCCTCGCCCGCGCGGCACCGCCGGTCCAGGTCGCAGTCGGAGCGCGGTAAGGGAGGGCAGAGGTGGCGTCGGACCCTCAGGGCCCCGCAGGTCGCAGCGAGGGGCCGGAGCGCGCCGGGCCGCAGCTTCTCGCCAACAGGAATTCGCTGGGGGCTGCGACCGCGACAGCGGCGGGGACTGAGGGCGCGGAGGCGGCCAGATCAAAGACAGCCGCCCGCAGGGCCCAGATGGGTCGGGGAGCGCCGAGGGTCCCCTCCGAGGACAGCAGGGGACGTCCAGGTGGGCTGACCCCAGAGCTGTGCGGACGCCCACGCGAGGCGCAGGGGCCGGAGAGGCTGTGCTAGCTGCGCGTCCCCCGCCCCGCGCGCCCCTCAGGATCCCCAGGTCCCGCCCCCGGAGGAGGCGAGGCGGGGCGCGACTGGGTTCGCGGCCGCGGGCAGAGGCGCAGGCAGAGCGGCCTCGGGACCGAGACGATGCGTGCGCTCCGCGACCGAGCCGGGCTGCTCCTCTGCGTGCTGCTGCTGGTGGCGCTGCTGGCCGTGGCGCGAGGGCTCCCCGCGAGGAAGCTGGGGCGCGGCGGACCCGGGCCTGGGAACCGCACGAGGCTGGCGGAGGTGAGGGGCGGCGGCACCGGGCTGCGGCGCGCGCGGTCCCTCCACCCCGACCCGCCGGCTCTAGCCATGCGGGAAGTGGGACCGGGACATACACAGGCTGCGACCCCCCGAGGGAGAGAGAGGGGCCAGGGCCGGCCGGAAGCTCCCGGACACCGAGCGCTGGCCAGGTGCGCCGGACCTCGGGGCTCCCACTCCCTGCGCATGGCCGCGAGACCTGCTGCTGCGGACCAGCCGGGGGACAAGTCTGACTTCTGTGCGGAGTGAGGTGGCCGACCCTCCGCGGTGGCCAGGCTTCCTCGCCCTGAGCGAACCTTGCCTGCAGCCGCCTGTCCAGGTACTCGCTGGCTTGGAGGAGAGTCCCGCCGGTGCGAGGAAGCTGGCGCTTTGCGGAGTGGCGGGCCGGGGCCGCTGAGGTTCAGACGGTCAGGTGAGACCCTTCCATGAGACAAGCGGAGGCACAGTGGGGCTCTCCAGCTACTGGCAGGGGTGGCCAGCCCGAGACTGGCGCTGTCGTCGTGGACTGTGGGTGGGCGTTGGGGTATAAAACAGTAATGAGATGGAAGAGTGGTGTTGGCCATGGAGAGGAGCCATGGTCTGTCAAACCCCGTGTCTTCCAGTCACTGAGGGGTCTACAGTCCAGCTTATTGCCCCGTGGAATGCAGCGGACATTCATTCCCATGGGCACAAAGACAGCCAGACTTGTATTAGGGTATGCAGGAGCAGGCCTGTGTGGCAGGTGGCCTTCGGTCTTGGGTCCTGGGTCCTTCCATCTACTGAGCTGTAGGAGGCCAGAATAGTTCTTCCCATCTTGCCATTTTTCCTTCCTTCCTTCCTTCCTTCCTTCCTTCCTTCCTTCCTTCCTTCCTTCCTTCCTTCCTTCCTTCCTTCCTTCCTTCCTTCCCTTGTTTCCCTTGTTTCCCTTCCTTCCCTTCCTTCCTTCCTTTTCTTTCTCTCTCTCTCTCTCTTTTTTTTTTTTTTTCCAGACAGGGTCTGTCTTTGTCACCCAGGCTGGAGTGCGGTGATGTGATCATAGCTCACTGTAGCCTCAACCTCCCAGACTCAATCGATCCTCCAGCCTCAGCCTCTTAGGTACCTGGGACCAGAGGCATGCACCACCACACCTGGCTAATCCTTTTGTTTTTTATTTTGTAGAGATGATGTCTCACTCTGTCTCCCAGGCTGGTCTTGAACTTCTGGGCTCAAGCAATCCTCCTGCCTCAGCCTCCCAAAGTGCTGGTATTTCTGGCATGAGCCATGGTGCCCGGCTATTCTTCCTTTTTTTTTTTTTTTTTTTTTTTTTTGAGACAGAACCTCACTCTATCGCCCAGGCTGGAGTGCAGTGGCACGATCTTGGCTCACTGCAACTTCTGTCACCCGGGTTCAAGCTATTCTCCTGCCTCAGTCTCCTGAGTAGCTGAGATAACAGGCGCCTGCCCCCGTGCCTGGCTAATTTTTGTATTTTTAGTAGAGATGGGGTTTCACCATCTTGGCCGGGCTGGTCTTGAGCTCCTGACCTCATGATCCACCTGCCTCAGCCTCCCAAAGTGCTGGGATTACAGGCGTGAGCCACCATGCCCAGCCGAATTTTTTTTTTTTTTTTTTTTTTTGACATGGAGTCTTGCTTGATCTCGGCTCACTGCATCCTCCACTTCCCAAGTTCAAGTGATTTTCCTGTCTCAGCCTCCCAAGTAGCAGGGATTATGGATGCCTGCCACCACACCCAGCTAATTTTTGTATTTTTTCAGTAGAGATGGGGTTTCACCGTGTTGACCAGGCTGGTCTGAAACTCCTGACCTCAAGTGATTCATCTGCCTTGGCCTCCCAAAGTGCTGGGCTTACAGGCATGAGCCACCACGCCTGACTTCCCCATGACATTTTAATACCACAGATATATTGTCTGTTTATGTATTATGGCCCTTTGGAATGTCACAAACCATTGTAATATCTTAAGACTTTTTGGTCTCTCACAAGATCTGCTTATTGCCCCTATTGAAAATGCATCCTTTAGGCCGGGCGCGGTGGCTCAAGCCTGTAATCCCAGCACTTTGGGAGGCTGAGACGGGCGGATCACGAGGTCAGGAGATCGAGACCATCCTGGCTAACCCGGTGAAACCCCGTCTCTACTAAAAAAATACAAAAAACCAGCCGGGCGAGGTGGTGGGCGCCTATAGTCCCAGCTACTTGGGAGGATGAGGCAGGAGAATGGTGTAAACCTGGGAGGCGGAGCTTGCAGTGAGCTGAGATCGCACCACTGCACTCCAGCCTGGGCGACAGAGCAAGACTCCGTCTCAAAAAAAAAAAAAAAAAGAAAAGAAAATGCATCCTTTAGACTGGCTCTTCTCAGCCTCAGCACCCTTGTCATTTTGGGCCATATAATTCTTTGTGGTAGGGGCTGTTGTCTTTTTTTTTTTTTTTTTTTTGAGACAGAGTCTTGCTCTGTCACCCAGGCTGGAGTGCAGTGGCCGGATCTCAGCTCACTGCAAGCTCCGCCTCCCGGGTTCACGCCATTCTCCTGCCTCAGCCTCCCGAGTAGCTGGGACTACAGGCGCCTGCCACCTCGCCCGGCTAAGTTTTTTTTGTATTTTTTAGTAGAGACCGGGTTTCACTGTGTTAGCCAGGATGGTCTCGATCTCCTGACCTCGTGATCCGCCTGTCTCGGCCTCCCAAAGTGCTGGGATTACAGGCTTGAGCCACCGCGCCCGGCCCGGGGCTGTTGTCTTATGCATTATAGAATGTTTAGAAGCATTCCTGGACTCTACCCACTAGGTGCCTGTAGCACTCGCTTCCCCACCAGGACCAGACACTCCATGTGCTTCCTGTAGGACACCCCATCCCCACTGCCCGTAGTGGAGAATGACTGTTGTAGACAGATGAGGCCTCTCGCCAGTCCCTCCTCCCACATAGAGATGACAGTGATAATAAAATTAACTAAATTGGCATTGTTTCTGCTCACTTGGCATGAATACTTTCTATTTTAGTAGTTACTGCTTTGTATTGTAATTATTTTTAGCATGTTTGCCAAATCTTCCCCTAACAAGAACACCCTAGAGGATGAGTTATTTCAGAGCCAAAATCATATCCTCAGCTCCAGTACAAAGCCTGGCAGAGTCATCAAAAACATGTGAAAACAAATTAGTGTCACAATGAAAAAGCAGAGCTTGGAGTCTAGGGCTTGGAGTTCTGATCCCAGTGGGTCATGAATGCACGTGTGACTCACCTCGGATGATTTCTCATATTTAAAAAGAGGGGCCTGCACGGTGGCTCACACCGGTAATCCCAGCACTTTGGGAGGCCAAGGGGGGAGAATTGCTTGAGCCCAGGAGTTCAAGACCAGCCTGAGCAACATGGCGAAAACCCATCTCTACCCCCACAAAAATACAAAAATTAGCTGAGCGTGATGGTGCGCCCCTGTAGTCTCAGCTACTCAGGAGGCTGAGGTGGGAGGATCTCCTGAGCCCAGGAGGCGGAGGTTGCAGTGAGCTGAGATGGTGCCACTGCACTCCAGCCTGGGTGACAAAGCAAGACCCTTTTTCAAAAATAAATAAATAAAATGAAAAAAGAGAGCCAAGAGAGCCTAAGTCATCGTTGTGGTCCTGTCAAGTTCTGACATCGTTCCATGACTCTGCATGATTTGCGTTAAAGCTGTCTATGGCAAAGGTGTTAGTTTAAGGAGTCATGTTGAGAGAATGCAGATTGCTATTCTAGGGACTTGGGTGGTGTGTCACAAATAACTGACCAGGCTGGGCGCAGTGGCTCACACCTGTAATCTCAGCACTTTGGGAGGCTGAGGAGGGTGGATCACTTGAGATCAGGAGTTCAAGACCAGCCTGGCCAACATGGTGAAACCCCATCTCTACTAAAAATACAAAAATTAGCCGGGCATGGTTGTGGGCACCTGTAATCCCAGGTAATCGGGAGGCTGAGGCAGGAGAATTGCTTGAACCCAGGAGGCAGAGGTCACAGTGAGCTGAGATTGTGCCACTGCACTCCAGCCTGGGAGACAGAGTGAGTCTCCGTCTCAAAAATAAAAAAAAAAATTAAACAAGAAAAAAGAAATAACTGACCAGCCCAAAGACCTTAATGAAGAAGCTAAAGAACATCAGAGCCCTGGATCTAAAAGTAAAGGTGGCTGAAAGGGAAGTGAGCGTTCTCTGGGCCTTACAGAGTCCATATGAATTTCTTAACATGAGACTATTTCATTGTTACACCACTTTGACATGGGCATTATCTCCATTTTCCAGATGAAAAAATCGAGGCACAGAAAAGTTAAGCCTAGCCAGGAGCCAGGTCTGTCATTAGAAGGAACTATGCTGGGGACCTTATTGTACAGCTTTGCATGTCATGCTCCAGTCTGCTCATCTGAAGTCTTGAAAAGAATCATTAGGCTGGGTGTGGTGGCTCACACCTATAATCCCAGCACTTTGGGAGGCCAAGGTGGGCGGATCACCTGAGGTCAGCAGTTCGAGACCAGCCTGGCCAACATGGAGAAACCCCATCTCTACTAAAACTACAAAAATTAGCCGGGCGTGGTTGTGGGTGCCTGTAATCCCAGCTACTTGGGAGGCTGAGGCAGGAGATCACTTGAACCCGGGGGGCGGAGGTTGCAGTAAGCTGAGATCATGCCAATGCACTCTAGCCTGGGCGACAGAGTGAGACTCCCTCTCAAAAAAAAAAAAAAAAAAATTATTAGCCTTGTGAACAAAATGTGGTCCCCGTTTCTCTGGGCAGGCCTGTTGCTGAGCCTCAGTTTACTCCCACAGTAAAATAAGAACCCATTCTCTCAGATGCAGTGCTGGATGAAAAAGCACCAGACATGTGGATGGTGACATCGCCATAAAAAGAGGCTGGGGGCCGGGCGCAGTGGTTCATACCTGTAATCCCAGCACTTTGGGAAGCCAAGGCAGGTAGATCACTTGAGCTCAGGAGTTCAAGATCAGCCTGGGCAACATGGAGAAACCCCGTCTCTACTAAAAATGCAAAAATTAGCCAAGCATGATGGCACGCACCTGTATTCCCAGCTACTGGAAGCTGAGGTGGGAGAATCGCTTAAGCCCAGGAGTTTGAGGCTGCAATGAGCCATGATTGATTGCACCACTGCACTCCAGCCTGGGTGACAGAGCGAGACCGTCTTCTTTTTTTTTCTTTTTTTGAGATGAAGTTTTGCTCTTGTTGCCCAGGCTGGAGAGCAATGGCACAATCTTGGCTCACTGCAACCTCTGCCCCCCAGGTTTAAGCGATTCTCCTGCCTCAGCCTTGCTGAGTAGCTGGGATTAACAGGCATGTGCCACCATGCCCGGCTAATTTTGTACTTTTAGTAGCCATGTTGGTCAGGCTGGTCTTGAACTCCCGACCTCAGATGATCTGTCCCCTTCGGCCTCCCAAAGTTCTGGGATTACAGGTGCGAGCCACCGCTTCTGGCCAACCCGTCTTCAAATACATAAATTAATTAAATTAAAGAGGCTGGGCCAAGCCAGGCATGGGTGGTGCATGCCTATAGTGCTAGCTAGTTGGAGGGTGGGTGGGAGGATCACTAGGAGTTTGAGGCTGCACTGAGCTATGAATGCACCACTATACTCATCCTGGGCAACAGAGCAAGACCCTGTCTTAAAAAAAAAAAAAAAAAAAAAAAAGGCTGGGGCCAGTTTGTTGAGTGCTGGTCAGGCACAGAGTGACCCAGCTCTGTCCTGGGTATTTTCTGTTCTAGTTAGGATGAGAACACCACTCAAACAGCCGCCATGTGTGTTCCTTGTCTTGTTACCATTTTAGAGATGAGGAAACTGACAGCAGGCCCAATAACTAACCCAAGGTTAGTATGTGGTGAACCGGGATCCCCACTCAGTTTTGCTTAATTCCAGAGCCCCTGGGCACCTAAACCTGGCACCCACCACCTCCCTGGCAGGCAAGGGAAGACCTTGGCATGGGAGAAAGAAGAGCTGGGGACTTGGTACCACAAAGGGGTTGAGGGGGTAGAATTAGGCAAGAGAGGCTGGGCGTGGTGGCTCACGCCTGTAATCCCAGTACTTTGGAAGGCCAAGGTAGGAGGATTACTTGAGGCCAGGAGTTCACAGCTCCTGTAACCTATGATTGCACCAGTGCTCTCCAGCCTGGGCTACAGAGTAAGACTCTGTCTTTATTTTTAAAAAAATTAAATTAAATTTTAAAAAAAGGGCTGGGCGGTGGATCACACCTGTACTAGCACTTTGGGAGGCCGAGGCAGGTGGATCACCTGAGGTCAGGAGTTCGAGACCAGCCTGGCCAACATGGTGAAACCCCATCTCTACTAAAAATAAAAAAATTAGCAGGGCTGGCCGGGCGCGGTGGCTCACGCCTGTAATCCCAGCACTTTGGGAGGCCGAGGCGGGCGGATCACAAGGTCAGGAGATCGAGACCACGGTGAAACCTCGTCTCTACTAAAAATACAAAAAATTAGCCGGGCACGGTTGTGGGCGCCTGTAGTCCCAGCTACTCGGGAGGCTGAGGCAGGAGAATGGCGGGAACCCGGGAGGCGGAGCTTGCAGTGAGCTGAGATCCGGCCACTGCACTCCAGCCTGGGCGACAGAGCGAGACTCTGTCTCAAAAAAAAAAAAAAAAAAAAAAAAATTAGCAGGGCTTAGTGGCAGGTGCCTGTGATCCCAGCTACTTGGGAGGCTGAGGCATGAGAATCACTTGAACCCAGGAGGTGAGGTTGCAGTGAGCCGAGATTGTGCCACTGCAACCCCAGCCTGGGTGACAGAGTGAGACTCCATCTCAAAAAAAAAAAAAAAAAAAAAAAAAAGCCAGGCGCGGTGGCTTATGCCTGTAATCCCAGCACTTTGGGAAGCCAAGGTGGAGGTCAGGAGTTGGAGACCAGCCTGGCCAACATAGTGAAACCCTGTCTCTACTAAAAATACAAAAAAAAAAAATTAGCTGGGCATGGTGGCAGCCACCTGTAATCCCAGCTACTTGGGAGGCTAAAACAGGAGAATCGCTTGAGCCGTGGAGGCAGAGGTTGCAGTGAGCCGAGGTCGTGCCACTGCACTCCAGCCTGAGCTGCAGAGTGAGACCCTATCTGTATTTAAAAATAAATAAATAAATAAACAAACAAACAAACAGAGGAGAACTGAGAGAGGACTGCTGTTCCAGTCTGCAAGGACTGGCCCACCTGGGGCGGGATGGGGGTGGTTCATGCTGCCGCAGCAGGGGTTAAATGGCCGTGAAAGAAGCAATTGTTGAGGGTATGGGCTGAGACAGAACTAAGGGCAGAGGAAGGAGCCTGGGGTCCCTGAGAAAGCTGAGGCAGTGTCATGCACATGGTGGGGGTGCCTGCCCAGCACTTCAGTCCTGGTCTGTTGTCCAGCCAGTTGCCTGGAAGCAGGGGCTGGATTGCAGGAGAGGTGCAAGGTCTCACCCGCCAGGTGGGTGGCAATGAGAAGGATGTATTTCCTAAAGGCTGACTTTATTTGGTTGCAGGGTCTTTCTAGCCCAATCAGTGAGTGAGTGCCGGGGAGAACTAGAACCTAGGTCTGTGTGGTGCCAAGCCTGTGGCCTCACCTGCTAGCCTTCTCCTGCAGCTGACCGCCTCCCTGGACCTCAACTATGGCCTTCCTTATACCTCCAGACCATTCTGTCTCTAAAGGGTTGGAAACCCCAGGGAGGGAGAGAGGGAAAGACAGGAATGGGGCCTGGAAGCTTGGCTGCTCAGAGGCCCCAGGCAATTCTCCAGCCTCTCCAATCTCAGTCTCAGGTTGTTATGAGGATTAAAGGGAAGGATGGATGTGGAGAGTTGAACATCCTGTATAGTGTTTTGTTCATCCAGCACATTCAGCACTGCAAAGCAGCAGGCGGCAAACCAGAAGGTGCAGCCACTGCCTGGAGTTAGCAAAGCACAAGGCTTAAGAGCACAGACTCCAGCCAGACCACTGACATCAAATCCCACTCTGCCAGCCCCTAGCTGTGTGACTCCAGGCAAGTTACTTTACCTCTCTGATCCTTGGCTGTATTGTCTATCAAGTGATGATGATGCTCATAGCTACCTAAAGTGTTGTTGTGAGAATCCAGTGAGTCTGTACATATAGGGTGATTGGCAAAACTGGCTACTTTTTTTTGGTTTACTTTTCTTTCTCTTTCTTTTTTTATTGCCTTTACCTTGGAAAGCCAACTGGCCATATTTTTTGTGGGGCCCAGTACCGAATGAAAACATGGGGTTTCTTGGCTGGGCACGGTGGCTCACACCTGTAATCCCAGCACTCTGGGAGGCTGAGGCGGGCAGATCACGAAATCAGGAGATCGAGACCAGCCTGGCTAACACGGTGAAACCCCGTCTCTACTAGAAATACAAAAAATTAACTGGGCGTGGTGGTGGGCGCCTGTAGTCCCAGCTACTCGGGAGGCTGAGGCAGGAGAATGGCATGAACCCGGGAGGTGGAGCTTGCAGTGAGCCGAGATCACGCCACTGCACTCCAGCACTACAGCCTGGGCGACTCAGTGGGACTCCGTCTCCAAAAAAAAAAAAAAAAAAGAATAGTACTTCCCAATCAGGAAGGTAGTTGAGGGAGAATGAAATCCAGCCCTATTCCTCTGCCTGTGGCTAAAGAGGCCTGACTACAGAGGCAATTGCTGTTGTATGCGGGGTCTCAGGCCTGGCTAAAGAGGCAATTGCTGTTGTGTGCTGGGTCTCCAGCACCTCCCGCCAGCATGACTTAGTGTGCAGCCTGGCTGTCTGTGGTTGGGCCCGGGCTTCAGCAGCTAGGGCTACGGGACCTGCATTTGGTGACTGAATTTAATTATCCAAAACAAGTTTCTGGCCCCTGAGGCACAAAGGAGAAGGGAGAACAGGGAACTGTGAAGGGGCTGAAACAGGTTGGCAGGCGGGCTCGCGCAATGCAGTAAGGGTCTGTGGGGATCGGGACTCTGTCGTGTTAACTGGAAACACATGGGTCAGGGGCTACCTGGCCAAGCCTGGGAAAGTAAGCTTAGGGGTGAGAGAGAGAGAGAGAACTGGTGAAGATGTGCCTCAGGATGTATCTCTATTTGGGCAGTGACACCACCCCCCAAAAGAATGGCCTTGTGTGTTTGGACATGCATGCAACTCCACATGTAAGCTTAGAAGATGGAGAGACGTGGTCTTGTGAGATAGGGCTAGAGTTCTTCAACAACCTGGAGCCTCAGAATTCCCCTCAGAATGTCGTGAGAATACACCTGCCGAGTGATTTTGCAGCAGTGTTCGGGGGATCTGAATGAGGTATAAAGAACTGGCACATAGCCTGGCAAGGGGGGTGCCTCCGATGGCTCCTGTCTGCCTTCTGAGTACCATCTATCGCCACCTCTGGGTAACGTTCTTTGCGTGCTCACCACCTACAAGGTACTATTCTAATTCAACAAGCCTATGAGACAGGCGCTGGTGTTTCCCTAAATTACAAAGGAAGAAACTAAGGCAGATTCAGTAACCTGCCTGAGGTCACGCAGGTAGTAGGTGTATATGTTGGGATTGAACCCGGTCATGTGGACTCCAGCCTGAACTCATTTCCACCACATTCAGCTGAGATGATGAAAGTGGAACTGCTCTGTGAAGACAGAAGGTGGTGGCCCACGAGGGGTTACTGTCCCCAGTGTCTGTCCACGTATGCATGGTGTGTACCAGTGCGCAGGTGTTGAGATCAGGCCAGGCTGAGCTGAATCCTAGTTCTCTTATTGTAACCTTTAAGACCTTACGTAAGTCCCCTACCCTCCCTGAGCCTCCATAGCCTCATTTTTTTTTTTTTTTTTTTTGAGACGGAGTCTTGCTCTGTCCCCCTGGCTGGAGTGCAGTGGCCAGATCTCGGCTCACTGCAAGCTCCGCCTCCCGGGTTCACGCCATTCTCCTGCCTCAGCCTCCTGAGTAGCTGGGACTACAGGCACCCGCAACCGCGCCCGGCTAATTTTTTGTATTTTTTTAAGTAGAGACGGGGTTTCACCGTGGTCTCGATCTCCTGACCTTGTGATCCGCCCGCCTCGGCCTCCCAAAGTGCTGGGATTACAGGTGTGAGCCACCGCGCCCGGCCTCATAGCCTCATTTTTAACATAAAGATGATCACACTCGCCCCTCAGGGTTGCTGGTGTTCATTTGTTTACGTGGCAGTGATTTCTTGAGCTCCTATAATGTATCAGGCACAGTGCTCAGCACAGTATCCCACAGTGAACAAAGCAGACAAAATTCGTGTCTGCACAGAACTTACCTTCGAGTTGGAAAAAGTGACAGATGGTACAGAAATTGCGTAGGAAGGCCTGGTGTGTAAGATGTGCCCGGAGGTTGGCTATGGGCTGGGCCTCTGGATGCCCGGCCCTGATCCCTCAGCCCTGCTGGGAGCTGTACGTGGCTCACTTGAAGTGCCTGGAGAGCAGATCCTCCCTTCTAGCCCCAGAGCCTTTAACCCAGGACTGCTGGAGTTGCCAGATAAATCCCCAGCTCTGTCCCTGCTCGAGGGGTATCAGAGGAGCCTGGGGGAATTGGCTGCAGATGCCCATCACGGTCGCTGCTTGACTGCATCCTTGACTGTCACCTCCCCTTCCCTGTCTCCCTTCCCTACCCTCTTCTGGCATCTCCTGGGGCCACTTTCCAATGTCCCCAGATGAGAACCACTGCATAACCACTGTACCACCTGCCACAGGCAGGCCCAGCCACCATCAGGCTAGGGTGTCCCGATCAGCCAAAAGGCTGCACAACCCTGAACACCTGCTGCTCTGAGACTGCCTGTCTCTATGCCCCCGAGACTGCAGACAGTGGAGATGCCGAACAAAGTCACAGGCACAGTTAGGGCTTTGGTGGAATTGTGGGTGGGAGCTGCCAAGAAGCCAGCACTCGGGGATGCTCCAGGCCTCCCTCATTGGTCAGTGAAGGGGCTGAGTTGTTCCATTACTCACCGTTCCACCTTCCACTCATCCACCCTGCTGTCTAGACTAGAGGGCTTTGACTCAGCAAGAGACTCCAGGCTGGGGCTGAGATGGGCCCACGGCTGCCCTGGGACCAGGCGTTTATTGCAGGGTCCCTGGAGCCAGATGTTTGGACACCGCAGAAGGGGAGGTGAGAGAGGGAGAGACAGAGGATTCTGAATCTCTTTCCAAACTTTCAAGAAGAAAAAGTCAGTGACAGTGAGAAACTAGGCTGATTAAGCCCCTGATTTTTGAAGGGGATGCAATACTATCACTTTATAGCATGCAGGTTAAGGGAATGGGCTTTAGGCCCAGACTGCCTGGTTTAAATCCTGGCTTTATTGCTAAATGTCTGTGCAACCTCAGGCAGGTTACTTGCCCTCTCTGTGCCTTAGTTTCCATTGTAAGACAGGCATGACCATGAGGATGTAAGACAGGGAGGATGAAATGAGTGACGAAGTGTTTAGAATAGTGCCTGGTGTGCAGTAAATGCTGTGGAAATGTTTGATAAATAAAATTCTCACAGTCCTTGCAGGGAAGAATGATTATCCTCAATCTGCAGACGAGGATATTGTCAAGTTGAAGAAGTTAGTAACAGGCAGAGCTGGGATTTGAACCCAAGCTTTTCTGGCTCTCAGAACCAGTGTTTGTCAGCCATAGCATACTGCCCAGGTATGAGACGGGAGGGGTGGCAATGGTGTGGCCTGAGTGAAGCAGGGTCCACAGGTGCCAGGCCCCGGAGACTTACAAGGCAGCTCTGGGAGGTGCTCCTTCTGCCCTGGCATAGAGACCTGGGCAGTGGCTATAGCCTGGAGGCAAGTGGCAGCCACTGAGCCCCTAGTGCCCCACCGTCTGGGCAGATGAATGCTGGAAGTCAGAGATGACATGGATCTGCTTTTCCCTTACCATCTGATCTGAAGCAAGGACTGTCCCGGTGAGGACACCATGGCCAGTGGCTGTTGGAAGGGATGAACTGGCTGAGTCAGCCATGCCAGTAGCCTGGAGTACAAACAGGAGCCAGGCCCCAGGCAGGCAGGCGGAGGAAGGTAACTGTGGTCAGAGGCACCGAGGAACACAGCCCTCATGTGGATGGCCTGGGCGGGGCTGAGTGGACAGGAGCGGGCTGAAGGGAAAGGCCAAGGCCTGCTGCCCACTCCCCGATAGGACCAGGTGCATCCCTGGGGGCCTTTCTGCTCTGGCCTGTGAGGGCCCTGGGGAGTGGGAGGCACATTGTCTGCAAAGGGCACCACTCTCTGAAACAACTGTCTCCCCTTCTTGGGCCTCCGTTTCTTCATCTGTGAAATGACCCTCCTTTTCTTGCCTCACACCGGCATCTGCTATGGAAGTGCTTTGTGGACATAGTCCACTGTCTGACCAGCTACACCCTCACTTACCCGTTGAGGGCCTTAAGGCAGGTGGTGTGAAGATTTTACACGACAGAGACACACTCCAGAGAGGTGTAAATCACAGGGTGAGTTTATGACCCAGTCAGACCCCAGGGCTCCTGGGTCTGCCTGGCCAGCCTTTTCTGGGTCCCCAAGGGGTGAGCCCTGACCTGTTACCTCACCTTCCCCCTCTCTCCCTCAGGCCTCAGCCTCCCCAGATCCTAGGCCTCTGAGGGAAGAGGAGGAGGCACCACTGCTCCCCAGAACCCGCCTGCAGGTAGAGCCACACCAACGTGGACACCGGACTGTCACTGAGCCAGCAGCCCTGACCCCAGGCAATGCCACCCCTCCCAGGACCCCGGAGGTTACTCCCTTGCTGCTGGAGCTGCAGACGCTGCCGGGATCGGCCAACACAACCTTGAGTACCCCTAACCCTGATATCCAGGTGAGAACTGCAGAAGGGCCAGCAGCTCCTGCAGACACCCAGAGAGGAGCAGGGCTGATAAGGTGGGCTCAGGGTACCCTGCATCCTGGACTCTGTGGAGGGTGGGGCTGCTGTGTGGGGTGAGGGCAGGCTCCCCATGCTCTCCCTGTGGTGTAGGGGACAGAGTACCTGCCCCTCTAGTTTCTTCTAGCTGTGGGCCTCGGGCAAGTCTTTTGACTCTTTGAGCCTTTGTTCTCTAGACCATGGCAAGAGACAAACAGTACCAACCTAGCAGGGCTGTGTGAGCACCAGTGAGTGGGAAATGCTTTGTAGGCTACAAGGGATCCCAGGAATCTAAGGAGGCCTCCTGGAAAAGACCTGCACGTCTGATCCCCAAAGAAGGGGTTCAGTATGGAATGGAGTGGGCTGGTGGCATGGGGTACAGCCACCTGAAGGGCTTTATAGGAGAGGAAATAAGAGCAGCTGGCAGAATTATAGTTTCAGGCTCCACTGCCTGGGGTGAGTCCTTCATGATAATAATTCTGCATGTTTGTTTAGCAGCTACGGTTTACAAAACACTTTCGTCAGAGGGGGAAAAAATTATAAAACACAATTCTAAAATTATTTGAAAGTGTCTGTCTTCTTTTCTCTACTTACCTACACATACACACACACACATACACACACACAAAAAAAAAACTGGAAGGTTTTCTGTCAGTGATAGAATATAGGTGACTTTCTTTTTTCTTTCTTTTTTTTTTTTTTTGAGATGGAGTCTCACTCTGTTACACAGGCTGGAATGCAATGGCATGATCTCAGCTCACTGCAACCTCTGCCTTCTGGGTTCAAGAAGTTTTCCTGCCTCAGGCTCCCAAGTAGCTGGGTGCACCACCACACCCAGCTAATTATTGTATTTTTAGTAAAGACGGGGTTTCACCATGTTGGCCAGGCTGGTCTGGAACTCTTGACCTTGTCATCCGCCCACCTCGGCCTCCCAAAGTGCTGGGATTACAGGCATGAGCCACCGAGCCCAGCCAGAATATAGGCGATTTTCATTTTCTTCTTTATAGTTTGCTGGTTTTTTCCAAATTTTGTTCAGTGAACCTGATGTTACTTTATTGAATAGCCAAAAATAATGTTTCCGAAGTTCAGTTTCACATAAATGATTTTATTTTACTTATTTCCCATCCATAATGTGGTGCAAGAGAGCTCCTCCGAGGGCTGCTGTGTCGGGAGCGCTCAGCTTCCAGCCCTACCATGAGGAATTGGAAGCTCAGAACTGCCCAGGGCCAGCAGCTGCATGCTGGCAGAGCCGGGATTCAAAGCCAGCTTCTCTTAAGCTAGTGAGTGTCAACCCTGGCACGTGTTAGAACCACCATACCTGGCCCCAGCCCAGACCAGTTCAGTCCATACCTGACGTCTGGGAATTAGGAGTCCCCAGGTGATTCTAATGCACCTCCAGGCCGTAAGCTGTGATTCTTGTGCCCTAAGAGGCCAGGAAGGTTAGCCAAGAATGTCAGCCAGTAGAAGACAGCTGGTTTGAAGGAAAGATTGGGTCTCTCGCCTCTGACCCTGACCCCATCATCCCCCCTCTCCTTGGAATGCAGCTTTAAGACCTCCCTCACTGGCCGGCCTGGCCTGTCTCCTGCAGGTGACCATCGAGGTGGTGGAGGACCCCCAGGCCCAGGTGGAGATAGACCTGTTGGCTGAGCCCAGCGATACCCCGCCCAAGGATACCCTTACCTGGCTGCCCAACCTCTGGTCCTTCCTCTGGGGAGACTACAAAGGAGATAAAAAAGACAGGGCCCCAGGGGAGAAGAGGGAGGAAAAGGAGGAAGACGAGGATTATCCTGATTATCCTTCAGAGGAAATCGAGGGTGAGGACCAAGAGGACAAAGAGGCAGATGAGGAAGAGGAGGCGTTCTGGTTCAATGGAACTACAGACAACTGGGACCAGGGCTGGCTGGCCCCCAGGAATTGGGTCCTCAAGGATTCTGTCAGCTACGGTGAGCACCCCCATCTTGGCATCCCCAGGTACTGAGTGGAAATGGGGGTGGGGGAGAGGGTGGAGGCTTCCCAGGCAAGACCATCTGAGGAAGCCAGGAGCCTAGGCCTTGTTCAAACACCATCATCAACTCAGAAGTAACATTGCCAATAGCTTGCAGAGTTTTTCCTTTTTTTTTTTTTTTTAAATTTTTTTATTTGAGATCAAGTCTTGCTCTGTTACCCAGGCTGGAGTGCAGTGGCATGATCATGGTTCACTGCAGCCTCAAACTCCTGGGCTCAAGCGATCCTCCCACCTTAGCTCGGGAATAGCTGGAACCACAGGTGCATACCACCAGGGCAGCCTAATATTTTAATTTTTAGTAGAGATGAGGTCTCCCTATGTTGCACAGGCTGGTCTCAAACTCCTGGGCTCAAGCAGTTCTCCCACCTCGACCGCCCAAAGTACTGGGATTACAGGCGTGAGCCACTGTGCCCAGCCTTTTTTTGTTTCTTTTTTTCTAAACAACATTTGACTGTCACAAAAATCCCTGATATCCTCTAAGCAAAAGACATTTGTTACCATTATATTTATTTACATCTGTGAGTTTCCAAGGATTGAGAAATTATAAATTCCATCACTCACGACTGACCTTATTTTCAGATTGTGTGTGTGACTTTGACTCCTAGCTGTGTTGCTTACCAGCTGAGTGACCTTGGGAAAGATTCTTCAACTCTCTGTGCCTCAGATCCTTCCTCTATAGAATGGGGAATGGTATAATCTTTTTTTTTTTTTTTTTTTGAGACAGAGTCTTGCTCTGTTGCCCAGGTTGGAGTGCCGTGGCGCAATCTCAGCTCACTGCAATCTCCGCCTCCCAGGTTCAAGCAATTCTCCTGCCTCAGCCTTCTAAGTAGCTGGGATTACAGGTGTGTGCCACCACGCCCAGTCAATTTTTGTATTTTTAGTAGAGACGGGGTTTCACCATGTTGATCAGGCTGGCTCAAACTCCTGACCTCGTGATCCACCTGCCTCGGCCTCCCAGAGTGCTGGGATGACAGGCGTGAGCCACCGTGCCCTGCTGGTATAATTTTTTTGTTGTTGTTGAGACACAGTCTCGCTCTGTCACCCAGGCTGGAGTGCAGTGGCCGGATCTCAACTCACCGCAAGCTCCGCCTCCCGGGTTTATGCCATTCTCCTGCCTCAGCCTCCCGAGTAGCTGGGACTACAGGCGCCCGCCACCTCGCCCGGCTAGTTTTTTGTATTTTTTTAGTAGAGACGGGGTTTCACCGTGTTAGCCAGGATGGTCTCGAACTCCTGACCTCGTGATCTGGCTGGTATAATCTTTACTACATGGAGTTGGCTGTAGAGAGTACTGAGTTAAGACATATACAGCACCACCATGGAGTAAAGAATGTATTGACTATTTTTATTATTTTTGTTAGAAAAAGACGTAACAACAGCACAAACTGTTCAGAAAATATTACCTTAAGCCTACCAGCCTCTCATGATGACAGATTTTTTTTTTTAAATTTTTTCGAGGTGGAGTCTCACTCTGTTGCCCAGGTTGGAGTGCAGTGGCACAATCTCGGCACACTGCAACCTCTGCCTCCCTGGTTCAAACGATTCTGGTGCCTCAGCCTCCCAAGTAGCTGGGATTACAGGTGTGGACCACCATGCCTGGCTAATTTTTGTAGTTTTAGTAGGGACAGGGTTTCACCAACTTGGCCAGGCTGGTCTCGAACTCCTGACCTCAAGTGATCTGCCCACCTCAGCCTCCCAAAGTGCTGGAATTACAGGTGTGAGCCACCCTGCACCCGGCCATGATGATGATTTTTATTTTTGCATGTTGTGGTTCAGGTTTCCTCTGGGTGCAGACGTGTTTTATGCATAGTTGCAGCCATTTCCCTTGGAGCCCTGGTATCTTGTCAACGGACAGAGGTGCCTATGATTAAGACTAGGTTGTGACAGGCTCTTCCCAGTTCACTAAAATAATGTAAACTCACAGAAAATTTCCATGATTGGCCGGGCACGGTGGCTTATGCCTTGTAATCCCAGCACTTTGGGAGGCCAAGGCAGGTGGACTGCTTGAGCTCAGGAGTTCATGACCAGCCTGGGCAACATGTTGAAACCCTGTCTCTACAAAAAGCACAAAAATTAGTTGGGCATAGTGGCGCCTGCCTGTAGGCCCAGCTACTCTGGAGGCTGAAGCAGAAGGATCACTTGAACCTGGGAGGTCAAGGCTGCGGTGAGCCGTGATTACACCACTGCACTCCAGCCTGGGTGACAGAGTGAGACCCTGTCTCTAAAAAAAACAACAAAAAAGGAAAAATTTCCATGTTTTTCAGCTTTTCTCCCATTAATTTTCCTTCAACTCTTGGCGCCAGTGCTGGCCTGTCTGTGAAGTGTGGAACCAGCTCTCAGTATTTTGGGGGTTTCACAGAAAGCACTGGGTCTCAGGCCCTGCACAGCCTGAGGATATGGGCCCAGCCACAGTGTATTTCAGCTCCCTCAGATCAGAAGTGGGTCCCTATTATGGGTAACAGGGAAATTCTTTTTTTTTTTTTTTTTTTTTTTGAGACAGGGTCTCACTGTGTGTGGAGTGAGACACAGTGGCTGTGGCTGGAGTGCAGTGGCATGATCACAGCTCACTGCTGTCTCAACCTCCCTGGCTCAGATGATCCTCCTGCCTCAGCCTCAGCAGCTTTTTAAAAATTTTTTGTAGAAGTGGGGTTTTGCCATATTTCCCAGGCTGGTCTCGAGCTCCTGAGTTTAAGCGATCTGTCTGCCTCAGCCTCCTGAAGTGCTGGGATTACAGGCATGAGCCACCATGCCCAGCCTGGAAAATTATTAAATATCTCCAGTTCAAGGGAAATATTGTCATCCTTGGTTTTGATTGACATAAAAACTATAGCTCAGGCCAGGTGGGTGGCTCACACCTGTAATCCCAGCATTTTGGAAGGCTGAGGCTGGAGGATCGCTTGAGCCCAGAAGTTCAAGACCGGCCTGGGCAACATGGCGAAACCCTGTCTCTACAAAAAATTTAAAAATTAGCCAGGCTTAGCCGGGTGCAGTGGCTCACACCTGTAATCCCAGTACTTTGGGAGGCGGAGGCAGGCGGATCACTTGAGGTCAGGAGTTTGAGACCAGCCTGGCCAACATGGTGAAACTCCATCTCTACTAAAAATTAGCTGGGCATGGTGGTGCACACCTGTAATTTCAGCTACATGGGAGTCTGAGGCAGGAGAATCACTTGACCCTGGGAGGCGGAAGTACAGTGAGCTGAAATTGCGCCACTGCACTCCAGCCTGGGTGACAGAGTGAGACTCTGTCTCAAAAAAAGAAAAAGTTAGCGAGGCTTAGTGGCACATGCCTGTAGTCTCAGTTACTAGGGAGGCTGAGGTGGGAGGATTGCTTGAGCCCAGGAAGTCAAGGCTGCAGTGAGCTATGATCACACCATTACACTCCAGCCTGGGCAACAGGGTAAGACCCTGACACAAGAAACAAGTAAAAAATCTATAGCTCAGAGATGTAGAGGGACTTGCCCAAGGTCACACCAATCGTGGTCAGATGGCTCCCAGCCCGAGGTATCCTTTCCTGTTTATTGCTGTGTTGGCACAGAATAGGTGACTAGGGCTTATACTGTCTCTTCAGGGCCACCTCATACATTTGCACAGGTTGTTCACGGCAGAAGGGTACCCAGTCGAGGGAGCAGGTGGAAGCTGAAATCTAGCCCAGCTTCATTCGTGAGGCTGGAAGCCCTGGCGTGGGCTGCATCCACCTGAGGAAAGGGTGCCCTGTGCTGATTTGTACCGATTTGCCCTGTGGGCTGTGTGCACTCACCCCCAGCTCCCTGTCTTCACCCAGACTATGAGCCTCAGGAGGAGTGGAGTCCCTGGTCTCCCTGCAGTGGGAACTGTAGCATTGGCAACCAGCAGCGGACTCGGCCCTGTGGCTTAGGCTGCGTTACCACCCAGACCCGTACCTGTGACCTGCCCAACTGTCCTGGTGAGAGGAGCCCCTACCCCTGCATAGGAGTGGCTGGTGTGGCTTAGGCTGGAGGCTTGGTCCCCTGGGAATGTGAGTGGGCTTGGGAGACGGGATGCAGGAAGCTCACAAGCATGGTGGTCCTGCCTTGTCCCAGGCCTGTTTTGGCTGCTGTGGGTACCGAGAGCCTTCTGAGGTGGGGGGGGGCGGTTTCCCCCATCGGGGCACTGAGATGCCCTGCGGAGCCACCAGCCTGGCCTCCTTTCTTCCCAAAGGCACTGAGGACGACGACACCTTGGGCCTCCTTGAGGAGTGGCAGCTCCTAGCCCGCAATGCTATGGACATGCCTGACCAAGGTGAGTGGGGAGCTAGGCTTGCCCCCTGGTGGTCTGGAGGACAAGCTCTCAGGGGAGGGTGGGGTATTATTCCACGGCAGGAACCTGGCCTCTCTCGACGAGGCGGAGAGCACAGCTTCCATCTGGAAGGCTTGCTTCCCCAACAGGGGGCCCTGGCATTTCTGAGCCAGCCCATTGGCCTTTCCTAGGCTGGTATTTCTACTGGGAAGGTCTTAATGGGAGCAGCAGAGCTTAGAGATCATCTGGTGGGGCATATCCTATCCTCCCTGGCAGCAGGATGGGGTGGGTACGTTCTGACTTCCATTCCTTGGTCACTCTTGGAGGCTCCTGGGCAGACTCTGTCTGGGGAGGAGGATACAGTGCAGTCAGAAATGGGTCAGCGTTCAGAACTCCAGCACTGCTCCTCCAGGCAGCTGGGCGTGGGCCAGGCTTCCAGCTGCACACTCTGAGTCTGTGTCTCTTGGTCTCACTTGCACCCTACAAGGGAGGCAGGGAGACCCACCTTGTAGATAAGGCTTGCACTCAGCACAGCAAGAGCCTACTGAGCCCGCATCATGTGCCTGGCCACGGTGCTGGGGCAGGGGATGTCAGCAGCCTGAGGCCTAGTCCCTGTTCTCAAGGAGCTCAGGTCCCATAAGGGAAAGACACACATAACCCATGTGAGCACTGCACTGCAAAGAAGGCCCTAAAGATTTGGGAGCAGAAAGAAAGGAGCAATTTGTTTCCCAGAGCAGGGGTGGGCCTGGGAAATGTGTGTCTCTTCCCCTCTCCCGTGGTACCGTTTCCCAGGCTCCTCTTTCACTTCCAGTCAAAACCCAAATCCCAGCATCTGGATCCCGGGCAAGGTTGCAGTCCCTTGGGGATGTCCAGGGCCTCAAACTATCAAAATCAGTGCCCCAGTGTCCGGGGCTGGACAGCTCATCCCATTAGGTTGAGGGCACAGAAGGGAAACGAGAAACAAGACCCAGCAGTTAACAGCACCCACTCAGGCAGATTCTGGGGAGTGGGGAGCAAGGTTCTGCGCATTCCCTCATGGCCAGCTCCCCAAGGCCATTTTTCTTCTGTCTGCTGTTCCTTGGTGACTGCAGTGTTTTCCCCTTCCCTGCTCGCTGCAGGGCTCTGGTGAGTGTGGGGGGCATCTCTTTCTGGTTTATGAAGGCTCCTGGCCTCTGCTGTGCTGTGCCATGGGGACCAGGTGAAACGGTGAGACAGAGTCTTGCTCTGTCACCCAGGCTGGAGTGCAGTGGTGCGATCGCAGCTTACCGCAACCTCCTCTTCCTGGGTTCAAGTGATTCTCGTGTCTCTGCCTCCCAAGTAGCTGGGATTACGGGCATGCACCACCACGCCTGGCTAATTTTTGTATTTTTTTGTAGAGACGGGACTTCACCATGTTGGCCAGGCTGGTCTCGAACTCCTACCTCCTGCCTTGGCCTCCCAAAGTGCTGAGATTACAGGCATGAGCCATCGTGCCTGGCCCCTCAGCTCTTCTATTTAAGAGAACCTCAGACAGTTGTACTTTAGCCTCAGATTTTTGTTGAGGGATATAATTTATTTTAAAATTAAATAAAAATATAATTTTTTTTAAAAAGGCCACATTTCCCGAGGTGGAGATGGGGAGGATAGCAGCATAGACAGAGGGGGCCACAGGAGGCCAAAGCAGCCAAGTGACTCACCCCAGGCCAGACCGCCTGAGAAAGGCAGCGTTCAGAACAAGAATGGGCCAGTGTCTAAAATACTGAAACCTTCTTACCAGTTGGTTAAAAGTTGCTGTCCCTGTCTCCACCCACCCCAGATCCTTTTCCAAGATCTCAGGATCTTTCCCATCATTCAGCACCTAAAGATGTGACACTGGCACTGCAGAGGACCTCTGGGTCACTGCTCCAGCCCCTTGGCCCGTGTCTGTTCTGAGCAAGAGCTTTTTGCTTCAGGTTGTCTGGGTGGTGTGGGGTAGCCTCTCTCTGTCCCCAAGGCCCTACCAAGCCACACCTTTGCACCAGCTGGAGCCTGGGCCTTCTCTCCCCATGCTACTGGCCCTTAATCAGTCCCCACCCAACACCGGCCTGGCTAGCTCTCTCACCAGCTTCCCTCCTGCACTTTGTGGCCCTCTGCAGATGTGGACAACTGTGAGAAGTGGCTGAACTGCAAGAGCGACTTCCTAACCAAGTACCTGAGCCAGATGCTGCGGGACCTGCCCAGCTGCCCGTGTGCCTACCCACTGGAGGCCAGGGACAGCCCTGTGAGCCTGCAGGACGAGCATCAGGGCCGCAGCTTCCAGTGGAGGGACGCCAGCGGCCCTCGCGAGCGCCTGGACATCTACCAACCCACGGCGCGCTTCTGCCTGCGCTCCATGCTGTCTAGGAACAGCAGCACGCTGGCCTCCCAGCACTGCTGCTATGATGACGACAGCCGGCTGCTGACCCGTGGCAAGGGCGCCGGCATGCCCGACCTCATCAGTACCGACTTCTCACCTGAGCTGCACTTCAAGTTTGATACAACGCCCTGGATCCTGTGCAAGGGGGACTGGAGCCGCCTCCACGCTATGCTCCCCCCCAACAACGGCCGGGCCTGCACCAACAACCCCCCGGAGGAGGAGTACCTGGCACAGTTGCAGGAGGCCAAGGAGTACTAGTAACGGGGCTGCTGAACAGACATTGCAGGCAGAGGGCAGGCGGCTGCTGCTGCTGCTGCTGCTGCTGCACGGGAGAACTTTCCTGGGAGGGCCCTCACCCCGCCCCTGCCCAGACAGGGTGAGGAAAGGGCTCCCTCAGCGAGGTCGGTCCGAGGCTGCGTGCCTTCTGCAAGTGACCCCGAGGCAGATATCTCAGTGGGGTTAGTGAGAAGGTTGAAGGGTATGTAGGGCCCAGGGTGGGTGTCCCTGGGAGTCCTGGAAATGTGCATACGTGCCTGTGTCTGCCAGGGCCTCCCTCTGCTGCCTGCTGGGAGCCTGGCCACTCATTTTTCTCCTCCTTGGGAGCTGGACTCTTCTGCCCTGGCTCTGCACATAGGTGTAAGCCAGCAGCTCCAGAAACATCCCGATTCTCGGGATCTGCCTTGAGTGTCTCACACCCGCCCCTGGTGGCCAGCAGAGGAAGTGCCACTCTTCTCATGGGCATAGCCACCCTTTGCCAGGGGGGCATCCAGCCCGGGTAGCCACCCCTCCTTATCTCTGGGTGGTGCACATGCCCTTCTTTCCCCACTCCCTGACACGAGCCACTGCACAGGAGGCTATCTGTAGCCCCAAGCTGCCTTTCTGTTGGACACCACTTTAGTCTCGGGCTGCAAGCCATCCCAGCTGAGGTGAAGTGGACTCCAGGCAGGAAATGGCTTGCCCAGTTCCAGTCCCTTTCCTTTGCTCAGCCCTCTCTGTTCTGCTGATCGTAGGGATGTGCAGGGCTGGGAGCTGGCACTCCCCGAGTGGGGAGGTGACATCTTGTCACAGTAGCCAGGCTTGGGTGGGTTCAGCACTGGCTCAGGACCGTGTGTCACACATCTATAGTAAACCAGTTCTCTGGGAGGGAAAAAAAAGCCCTGATTTGTTGCATTTGGGCAGCTTCTATGGTGTAAATTCTCCCAGCAGTGGCCCATGTCATACTCCCAGCATTGCTGAATGCACTGAACTCAGAGTTGGGAAGAGATGCACATAATCACTCTCCTGGTACACCTCATACCTCTTCCCTGCCTCCCCATCCCTGTAGCTACACTTGCTTGCCTTCTATGGGGTTGAAATGTTGAAGTCTCAACTGTCTCTGTTCACAAGAGCCACCAAAAGGTAGGGGACTTCAGTCCTAGCCCCTAGATGGCCGCCCTGAAGCTCTCTGGGATCCTCAACAATAAAGCACCTTATTTTCAAATTCTGCCTGATGAAGATTTTTGGGCCCTGGCAGAGCGGAGGAGTGTAAGGAACCCTTGCTTATGGTCCAAGTCAAGCTCCCTTGGGTGTGCTTATAATTTACCTAACCCACAGCAGGCTCCTTTTCGTTTCCTGGACCAGCTGGGCAGGCAGAGCTTGTGGCATGTAGGGGTTAGACTGTAAATATCAGTTATCCTTATTCACACTGCCTTGGAGATGGGCGAGGAGCTGGCTGGACCTCAGGGGCATATTCACTCTGAGCTTTGTCAGAGAGGTAAATCACGTTTACTGCACCAGGAAGTAATTTGCTGTGAGGGGATCCAACAAAGACTTGCCCAAAGAACTACAGCTGTAAGATGAGATGTGGATCTGTGCTCTGCCTCAGTTGGCACCCCAACTAGACACTCCACTGTCACTCCTGACATGTGGGGAAGGACAGGGATGTGTCAGGAAGCACAGTAAAGGAAGATGTGTCCAGAGCCGCCACTGGAGACAATCGGAGAGTCAGACGTTTCCAATGACGATCACTCCCAGAGGTAAGTATATTAGCCTGTCCTGAACCATAGTCTAAAAATACTGTATCTGCAACTAGAAATACGAGAGGGTTAGAGAGGGCAGTGTTTCGGGCCACCAGATGGGAGCCATGCTCACTCCCTTTCTCTTGTCTAAGGAATTCAATAAGATTAATTATTATTATTATTTTGAGACAGAGCCTCCATCTGTTGCCCAGGCTGGAGTGCAGTCGCGATCTTGGCTCACTGTAACCTCCGCCTCCCAGTCTCAAGTGATCCTCTCACCTCAGCCTCCTAAGTAGCTGGGACCACAGGCCCACACCAGCACACCTGGCTTTTTTTTTTTTTTTTTTTGTATTTTTGGTAGAGACGGGGTTTCGCCCTGTTCCCCAGGCTGGTCTCAAACACCTGAGCTCAAGCAGCCCACTTGCCTTGGCCTCCTAAAGTGCTGGGATTACAGGCATGAGCCACTGCACCCAGCTTGAGGCTAATTATTTTTCAGCAGAAACTTTTAAAAGTAACAAGACAGAGTAATCCCAGAGTCTGCTTTCTAAGGAAACTGCTAATTCCCCTCCTTTCTAATATAACTCACCTTGCCTCTTAAACATACTGTCTTAATCTGTATCTAATGGTTTTCTATCACTCATACTGAATTTAGCCAACCCCATTTTAAATCTGTACGTTTAAAGTGGCATGCTAAATTGCTACCATGTCAGGCCACAGATGAGAGAAGCTAAACAAAAGGGGCTGGGGAGTGGGTCGGCTATGAAATTATGTTTATTCAAGCAATGCAAAGGAGAAAGACACTGCGCAGGTGGTAACTGGCTTTAGGAGCACCTGTGTGTGAGGAGCAGCGCCAACGGCGGGAGCAGTGAGCCTGATGAAGGGAGGGTTTCCAGAGCAGCTGGTATCAGAGCCCAGAGGAAGCCCATGAAACCAGAGAGGGTCCCTCCACTCCGTTCTTTTCTGGTGTCAGTCACATCACTGGCTTGACTAGCTGTTCTTCCTGTCCCCAACACCAGGAGTTCATCCGTGGTCATGAATCCAGCATGAATACCACTGACTGTTTCTACCTTAACAGCTACCCCAGCAACCAAGATGGTTTTGCCCAATTTTTCCCCCTCTGGTTTGCCTCACAAACGGCCCTAGGCTAGGCAAGGCTGGTCAGATTGAATTCTTCCTAGAGTTTTAGGTAACCAACAGTAGGAGTCTGCTGACCTCTGTCTCTTGGAAGACAGAATGATTAGATCCTTAGTTGCAAAAGGGACACAAATGTGCTGCTGTGCCTCCCTCTTTATAATGAAGTTTACTTCACATGTTGAGGTGCTTCTCAAAGTGCATCCCTGATATTAGAATCACCTGGGATATTTATTAAACTCTGTTTATGAGCCACACCCCACACCCACTGAGTAAGAATCTCTAGGAGTGGAGTCGACTTTTGTGCATTGTTCTTCCTCTCAGGCAGGCAGAGCTCTTAGCCCAAGATATGCAATTTGGACTAAATTAGCCAGCTTTTCAAAATAGCATTCTGACTTAAGGGAAAACACTTGGGCTTTTGAATGGACTCAGCAGGGACTATTTGCTAAATGACACCAGGTGCCAGTGTTTCCACATGTATCATCTCGAACACTCTCACAAGGCACCTATTATACGCATTCTACAGATAAGGATGTTCACCCAATTTGTTAGGAAGTGGGGAACTTTTACTATTCAAACACAAGTCAAAGTCCACAGTTTTATTTCTAGCTATACCATCTGCTAAAAAGGTTCAGATGGCTAACCAAAATGTTATCAGTAAAATGGCAATGGTAAGAATTGAATAGCCATCAATACTGGCATGTAATGGCAATTGCACATGTCACATGGCAGGCACTTAGCCTGGTGCCTTGGGTTTAACGAACGTATTGGTCATCTCTACTTGATTGATTCTAAGTGTTCTGGAACTGATAACTTTCCATCCAGATGTGTATGAAAAGCCTTATTTTTTCTTTCTCTTTTTCTTTTTTTTTTTTCATTCAGACAGAGTCTTGCTCAGTCGCCTAGACTGGAATGCAATCAATGGCATGATCTTGGCTCACTGCAACCTCCGTGTCCTGGCTTCAGGCAATTCTCCCACTCAGCCTCCTGAGTAGCTGGGATTACAGGCACCTGCCACTGCACCTGGCTAATTTTTGTATTTTTAGTAGAGATGGGGTTTCACCATGTTGGCCAGGCTGGTCTCGAATCCCTGACCTCAGGTAATCTACCCACCTTGGCCTCCCAAAGTGCTGGGATTACAGGCGTGAGCCACCACGCCTGGCCGAAAGGGCTCTTTTTTGTTGTTGTTTTTGTTTTGAGACAGAATCTTCATCTGTCGCCCAGGCTGGAGTGCAGTGGCTTGGTCTCAGTTCACTGAAACCTCTGCCTCCCAGGTTCAAGCAATTCTCCTGCCTCAGCCAGTAACTGGGATTACAAGTGCCTGCCACTACGCCTGGCTAATTTTTGTATTTTTAGTAGAGATGGGGTTTCGCCATGTTGGCCAGGCTGGTCTCGAACTCCTGACCTTGTGATCTGCCTGCCTCGGTCTCCCAAAGTGCTGGGATTACAAGCGTGAGTCGCCGCGCCCAGCCAAAGGCTCATTTTTTAATGGTCTCTGTGTTAGGAGGGGTCTGTTAGGAAGGGCCTATTGATTTGATTCAAGCTAGAGTCCAGGTTCTTCAGCAAAAGGTGTCATTTTGGACCCCTAGGAGGCAGATGTAATGTCAAACTAGATGTAGATTAGTTCAGCCCAGCACTCCTATAATTCAAGCCAAAGATGGCTTTGGGAAATGTAAATGAACCAGATCTTGAACTCTGCTTTAACCAGTTTTAGCCTGCAAGGTCTTGCTGCCACCCAATAAAACAGGCAAAAAATAGACGAAGGAAATAGCTGTAGCTGTAGGAGGTAGTGTCTGGCTTAGAGGGCACTGACCCACGCTGGGGTGCAGGAAGTTAGGGTGAGGCTTGTCCAGGAGTGATTCTCCCTGTTCAGGTACTGTTACCTCTTCCTGCAATGTGGCAGTCTGAATCCACTATATCCCCAACACTTGGCTCATGGTCAGTGCCCAGCAAACTTAACGGTACCACATATTGTTAAATAAACAATTTCCTGAGTATGGGCTCTGCAGTTACAGTCCTTGTTGCAGTTAGTCCTTGTTGCAAATCTCAACTCTTTGCTTAATTGTTCAGTCTGGGTGTTAAGAAATCCAAGGCTCACCTGTAGCAAATATGTAAAGTATTTATTTTTTTAATTTTTTGAGACAGTCTTACTCTGTCACCCAGGCTTGAGTGCAGTGGTGCAATCTTGGCTCACACCTTCTGGGCTCAAGCAATTCTCGTGCCTCAGCCTCTAGAGTAGCTGGGATTACAGGCGTGCGCCACCACATTGGTTAATTTTGGTATTTTTAGTAGAGATGGGGTTTCGCCATGTTGGCCAGGCTGGTCTCAAACTCCTGGCCTCAAGTGATCTACCTGCCTCAGCCTCCCGAAGTGCTGGGACTATAGGCCTGAGCCACTGCACCTGGCTATATGTCAAATACATGTATTTAAAAGCCAAGACTTAAGTTCTTGTAAAACAAATGACCAGAGTACCTACTTCATATCATGGAGATCAAATGAGTTAATGCAAGTAAACAGTGTAGTGTCTGGTACTCAGGAACTATGCAACGTAACAGAAGCTGCCACAAGTTAGGAATCTCCCACCTTTCCATATCCCAAAGCAGCATCTGGTGATCACTTATCCTTGCAAGAGGGTAAGAGGCTATGGGCAGTGCAAAGTGAGAAGTCAGCTGCACTGGCAGTAGAGGTATAGTGTTTGTTAGCACTCTCTACCCAGGTACCAACCCTCCCCTACTTTTATGGGTAAAAAGGCAGGAACTATTTACCAGTAAGAAAGACTAGCTCAGGAATGCCTGGTAGTGAGAAGCAGGTGCTGTGCCTCTTAATTACCCACACTTATCCAGAACAGAGACAAGGCCATCCACCCCGTCCTTTACTGAATTCAGAACCTTTGAGGGAGCTCTCAATATCAGCCACTCAATCAACACAGGTTCCAGACACGCATGTTTTTTAAATTATGTTTATTTAGCATATGTACACATAAAAGAGAAATTGCCCTCTGAACCCACCCAGAAGAAAACATGCACAAACCCAAGGTATATGTGGAGGGGAGGGGCCCTGGCCCCAAGTTAGCGGCTGGGACGATGCAATCCTGTGAGTCGCAAGTCCCAGTCAGGAGAGGGCTGGACTGAAGTATCCAGGAGGCTGAAGTCCCCTGCCGCTGGCCCTAAAATAAGCGTGCGCCATAGCCAAAGGTCTGTTTAATGCCCTCAAAGTAGTACCGCTGCCAGCCCTGCCGCGTCCGCTCTTCCTCAGGAGCAGGGATGCCTCGACCTTCCATGCACAGCTCAGTCTCTCCATTCTTGTCGATGAAGGTCAAGGTGATGGTGGCAAAGTGCCCTGGGAAAGGCAGAGGGGATGGGGTTTCATATCTAGGGTTTCCATCTGAGTTTAAGACTGGGGCAACCTGGCTGGGTGTGGTGGTTCATACCTGTAATCTCAGCACTTTGGGAGGCTGAGATGGGCGGATCACCAGAGGCCAGGAGTTCCAGACCAGCCTGGCTAACATGGTGAAACCCCATCTCTACTACAATTACAAAACTTAGCTGGGTGTAGTGGCACGCGCCTGTAATCCCAGCTACTTGGGCAACCTGTAATCCCAGTACTTTGGGAGGCTGAGGCAGGAGGATCACTTGAGCCCAGGAGTTCGAGACTAGCCTGGGCAATGTAGTGGGACCCCATCTCTACAAAAAATGTAATTAAAAAAAAAAAAAGCTGGTGTGGTGGTACACGTAGTCTCAGCTACTTGGGAAGCTGAAGCAGGAGGTTCGTTTGAGTCTGGGAAGTTAAGGCTGCAGTTAGCTGTGATTATGCCACTGCACTCTAGCCTGGGTGACAGTGAGACCCTGTTTCCAAAAAACAAACAAAAAAAAAACTACAGCAAAGAGAAAAAGTTCTGGGGGTAATGGCAATATATATGTTTACTTACCCTCTGGCCAAGATTTAAACCTCCACTTCATCACAATATGTTTCTCAGGGACCTAAAATAATCAAACAGCTCAGTCTACATTATATACTACAACGCACCCAGTCCTAGCTAGGATCAGTCATCTGCCCTTCATACGGAGTCCACCATCTGTGCAATTGTATTACTTGCAAGAGAGTTCAAATCACAGCCTTTTTTTGAAAAACAAAATGTTTTATTAACCAAAGAGATTAAAGCCTTAAACTTTACCTATAGAGTTGAGAAACAAGAGAAATGTCACTCAGCTGACCAGACAGATGCAACAACCCAAGTCTAGGGCCGGCAGGTACTCACCAGATCAGTAAATTCCCCAGAAACGTTGCCATCTACCATGTGGAACTTTCCACCTCTGTCTGCTTCTAATGTTGCGGGAGCATGGGTAAAGGCCTGCACCAGCTGCAGGAAAAAAAAAAAGAGGCAGAAGATACATGGCTCTCAGTGGGACCCAGGGACAAATGCCAGCTGAAGGCTGCATGTCTCAACTCTCATTTCCGCCAGTCTGCCCCACAGGCGGGTCCAAGGTGTCCCTCTATTCTGTTCTACTACCAGCCAGGACTTGACTTCGGGAATTCTTTCTGATCCGATGATGCCATTACTTTGGACCCATTTACTTTCATTTATTTGAAATACTATATGGTTCAGAAAGATATGAGAATGAGCTTATGAAAGAAAATTCTCAAGTAAATGTCTGAGACTTCTATTTTCGTTTCTGAGAACGTGTCCCAAAGTAGATCTATGCCATACATCTTTTTTTTTATTTTTTGAGACGGAGTCTCACTCTGTCACCCAGGCTAGAGTGCAGTGGCATGATCTCAGCTCACTGCGACCTCTGCCTGTCCACGTTTTAAGCAATTCTCTGCCTCAGCCTCCGGAGTAGCCGGGATTACAGGCATGTGCCACCACGCCAGCTAATTTTTTGTGTTTTTAGTACAGACGGGGTTTCACCATCTTGGCCAGACTGGTCTTGAACTCCTGACCTCCAGATCCACCGGCCTCGACCTCCCAAAGTGCTGGGATTATAGGCATGAGCCACCGTGCCCAGCCCTTTTATTTTGTTTTTGAGATGGGTCTTGCTTTGTTGCCCGGGCCAAAGTGCAGTGGCATGATCATGGCTCACTGTAGCCCCAACCTCCTAAGCTTAGGTGATCCTTCCACCTCAGCCTCCTGAGGAGCTGGGACTATAGGTGTGTACCACCACACCAGCTAATTTCTGTATTTTTTGTATAGATGGCTTCACCATGTTGGCCAGACAAGTCTCAAACTCCTGGGCTCAAGCAATTCATTGGCCTCAGCCTCCCAAAGTGCTGGGATTAGAGGTGTGAGCCACTGTGCCTGGCCTACTCCATATATATCAAATCAGTATCATTTTGCTGTGTTCGATTACTCAACAGTGCCACTTTTACTTTTAAAAAGGCTTTACTATTTTTTTAAGTAGGTAATACAAATACATGGTAAAAAATTAAAAAGGAACAGAAGGTTAAAAATGTCAGGAATCCTCCCATACAAAAGTATTTTAAAACTCTGAAAACTTTAGCTAGTTTGGAAGAAGAGATTCAACTGAAGTCTGTGTCCATTTAACTGCTTCTCCAGTTCTTGGTTTTCTAAGGGGGACAGAACTATCATGAGAGTATTTTGAGTGCAGGCACACAGACATACTAACACCCATATACTACATGGTACCTCTTAATTTATGGCTGTATTTGCATTTTTGTTTAAAAAATAAGATCTTGGAATTTTGTCCTAGAGTATGTGGGAACTTCCACGTATCCTAACCACCTTTACTATCAGATAAAAAAGCTGAATACAGTCATGTTTCTCAACTCCACACTATAGCAGCAGAATGGTACAAGTCAGCTGTGCAACAGAAAGAAGCCAGGAATTCTTCTGTGCTACAGAGTAACCAAGAATGGCCATTCACTTTTCTGATAAGATTCACTCAGTGATTTCTACTTATATGACCCAAAACTAGAACAGGCATGGTAATGTGCACCTGTAATCCCAGTTACTCAGGAGGCTGAGGAAGGAGGATCGCTTGAGCCCAGGAGTTCAAGGCTAGTCTGGGCAACATAGCAAGACCAGGTCTTTTGTTTTTAAAATAAATAAATATGGCTGGGCACAGTGGTTTGCGCCTGTAATCCCAGCACTTTGGGAGGCTGAGGTGTGGGCAGATCACTTGAGGTCAGGAGTTTGAGATCAGCCCATCTCTACTAAAAAATATGGTGAAACCCCATCTCTACTAAAAAATATAAAAATTAGCTGGGCATGATGGCGTGTGCCTATAGTACCAGCTGTTTGGGATGCTAAGGCAGGAGAATCGCTTGAACCTGGCAGGCAGAGGTTGCAGTGAGCCGAGATTGCGCCACTGCACTCCAGCTTGGGCGGGTGACAGAGCGAGACTCCGTCTCAAAAAAAAAAAAAAAAAAAAAGAATAGAGGGAGGGAAACTTCACTTTGATGAAGGCCTCATGGCTCCAGCTGTGAGCACCTCTTCTGCACACTCAGGGCAGATGGCACGAGGCCTGAAGGACAAGACTGACTTACCTCTTGGGTGGTAAACACTCT
The DNA here is from genome assembly GCF_003255815.1 of Theropithecus gelada. Taxonomy (NCBI): domain Eukaryota; kingdom Metazoa; phylum Chordata; class Mammalia; order Primates; family Cercopithecidae; genus Theropithecus; species Theropithecus gelada. The sequence continues at coordinate 78,824,680 of NC_037675.1, read as the reverse complement.
ATAGAGCTCCTCTGGTGATGTCAGGAAGGTTTCCTTAAGAGTGATCTTACAAGTGGGGATTTTGACTCCAACAGGTCTGGCCTGGGTTTTTGAAGGAGCAGGCTTAGCCTGTGAAAGTGGCAGTGAAAACGGTCAGTACAGAGTAATGATACAACCTCAATCAGCGTGGCTTCAGAGACAGTTGTACCATTCATTCTCATAAAAATTTTCACCTCCAAGGCTAATTATTCCAAAGGGTTTGAAGGGAATTTGAGTGTGTAGGTGTTTTAGTCATGAGGGTCATGTTTCTGGAAACATCCTCAATTCCCAGTAAAAATAACCACTCTACAAGGAAGACCCTGATAGTCAAATAACAAATCAAATCATTGAGATATTTTTTAAGAGCTGTGTAATTCTCAAACAATTTCTATGCTTAAATAGCTGGAAGCAGTTTTCTCCCCACTTCCAGAGTACCCACTCTACTATGCTGACAAAAGAGCAACAGGGCTCTAAACCAAGTGCTGAGCTTGAACCACAAACTTCCATCTCCAGATAAAGTACTTGCTCACCCTGTAAACTGGAGAGACTGGGTGAAGACAGGGATGTAACTCCATTTCCTGATGGGACCTCTAAAATCAAAGTCTGAGATATCAACATACCAATTAGGCTGAAGACTTATATAGATGAAGACCATCCTTTGTTCATAACCTCCTAATTGGTGCTAAATGCAATCAAGAGTCAGACTTTTAACTGTCTGATAGCTTCTACTTGCTCTAGGGGTCTGCGATAAACAAATTAAAACCAGGTTAAAGATGGGTGAATGAATGCATATTGCAGGGACTCTAAAAAAGCACCATGAGCAGATCACAGCTGCTCTGGCTTAGAGGTTAGGGACACAAAGAGCTGACATGTGGAATTAAGAAGGCGGTCTCCCAAGTTCCTTTGCAGACAGTCTCCCACCCCGGGGGAAAACCATTTACCTTGAGCTCCTCAGTTTTCAGTGCTGGCTGCCCCACTGGGTCTACTGACTCTCCATTCACTGTAGGTAAGATCATGCCCTGGGTGAACTCTGAAAAGATAAAATTCCAGCTCATGGAAGTTATTTCTTAGTAGCTGAGATCTGGAGTTTCATTACAGCTTGACAAACATAGCCATCCTACTACAGAATGAGGTTATGACCAGAAAAGGAAGAGGCTATTTTTACATCTTTACCTTTGGTCTATGCCAGACTGGTATCAGGGTATATGCTATAGAATATAGTATGTTCACTGGGATTATCTTTTGTGTGTTTTTTTTTTTTTTTAGATGGAGTCTTGCTCTGTCGCCAGGCTGGAGTGCAGTGGCGCAATCTCAGCTCACTGCAATCTCCAACTCCCTGGGTGAAGCTATTTTCCTGCCTCAGCCTCCTGAGTAGCTGGGATTATAGGAAAGCGCCACCATGCCCGGCTAATTTTTGTATTTTTGGTAGAGATGGGGTTTCACCATGTTGGCGAGAATGGTCTCGATCTCCTGATCTCGTGATCCACTGGCCTTAGCCTCCCAAAGTGCTGGGATTACAGGCATGAGCCACTGCACCCAGCCACTGGGATTATTTTTAAAAGCTTATCCTCCTGACTCAACTGGAAACATTATAACATATTAAGTGCATGTGAGGTCTACTATGGAAGGATGGCATGAACACTGTGGCACTTTGATGACTTCAAGAGTAGGTAATCTACCCAGCACCCATGGATGCATGGTTAGTGTCTTTCCTCCACTCTGCCTTACCTCTGTAGAAAAGCCACAACTAGTTATGGCACTGGAGTACTGGTCCTCCCCCAAAAAGGTGTCTATCACCTTCTATCATCTTCTTTGATGGTTATTATACATTTTCCAACACCAAGATCAGAACACACTGGCAGAAATGGAATCCCAGGGGAAAGCTGAGCTGACTTCTATTCTAACCATCTAAATATCCCTGGAGAATGCATATCAAAGATAGTCCAGACTGTATTTAAGTAATGAGTCCCGCGATGCCAAGTCTTTAGATTAGCGCTGTCCATTAGAAATATAATGTGAGCCTCAAATATAATTTTTTTTTTGAGACAGAGTCTCACTCTGTTGCCCAGGCTGGAGTGCAATGGCATGTTCTTGACTCATCGCCACCTCCATCTCCCAAGTTCAAGCGATTCTCCTGCCTCAGCCTCTTGAGTAGCTGGGATTACAGGCATGCGCCACCACGCCCGGCTAATTTTGTATTTTTAGTAGAGATGGGGTTTCTCCATGTTGGTCAGGCTGGTCTTGAACTCCCGACCTCAAGTGATCCGCCCAACTCGGCCTCCCAAAGTGCTGAGATTATAGGCGTGAGCCACCGCACCCAGCCCATAGTGTAATTTATACTCACAGCACATCTCTTGTTTTTTGGTCATCCAGGCTGGAGTGCAGAGGCATGATCTCAGCTAGGTCAATGCAACCTCCCTGCCTCCTGGGCTCAAGCCACTCTCCCACCTCAGCCTCCCCAGTAGCTGGGACTACAGGCGCCAACCACCGCATCCAGCTAATTTTTGTATTTTTTGTAGGACGGCATGTTGCCCAGGCTGGTCTCGAATTCCTGAGCTCAGGCAATCAGCCCACCTCAGCCTCCAACAGTGCTGGGATTACAAGTGTGAGCCACTGTGCCTGGCCCTCACAGCACATCTCGGTTTGGTCTAACCACATCTCAAATGCTCAACTGTCAGTATTAGACAACACAGCTCCAGATCTTTCCCTTACTCCGAGCTTATGGACTGACTTTAAGATGAAATAAGCCCCCTCCCCACAAATCTTTACCCATCTGCCAAAGAAAGGACTGTCCAGGCCCTTAACCACAGTCTAACAGGTGGAAACTACCTCCTTAAGGCATATAGAACTACTCAAGGGATACCTGTTTTGAGGGTGCTGATGTAAATTCCCATTGCTTCTCTGAGAAGTTTCACCCCTTCTTCCTTCATTAAGGCCACGAGATTTGTGTCAGGCTCATCTTTGGCAAGGCTCACACTAATCTGAGTGAAAGATGAGAAGTAGGTGGTAAATAACTTGAGGGGCACCCTCATTATGGAATGTGGGGGCTGAGCAATCACGTAACTGCTGACATTTCCAAAGGAAATGCATGAGTACTGCGATATTCGTACAATCCCCATTAGTGTTCCTTCTTGAGTCCTCTCTGTCAAATGGCTAATGTTAGTTGGAACCCATGTTACTAGCTAAAGTGAAGAAATTAAAGTGCAAATTGCTCTGGAAGTTTCCAGTGGCACCATACGCCTAGCAAAGTATCTGCAGACTCGGGTTCTGAATGCTTGGACCAAGCCTGCGCTATGAATCCTCAATGACAGGTCACTTTTCTCATCTGAGAATAAAAGGATATAGAGGACTTGGATTAGGAGTTAGGAAGCACGAACCTCTACTTCATCCACGCTGTTTTCATCAGACAAATTGGGGATCTCCACATGTCCTTTGTACTGTACTCCTGACTTAGAAGTACCTGTCAAAACCAATGCAATGTCATTAGTCCACTCCTAGGCAGGAAAGGTCTCTGCTCCAGGGTCCTAACTGCGACCTCACTTCCGCTGCTTTTGGATGGCTGAACTGATCCTCTTTATTCTGAGAATGCCACATGCCAGATGCAATCAACACCCGCACCCCCAAAAGAAATGTCTTTTCCTCACCAGGTTACTGGAAACCAACTATGTTATTGGTACTAGCATGAGTTATACCATGAGAACTTGGGTCAAAAGCCAGTAGTTCTGCTAGACACTTCTTTTGAAAATATCAATTTATTTCAGTGCAACTGAGATATTAGGGAGCAATTTGATTATAATGAGAAGTTCACATTTGCTTATATGTGACTCCATCCATGAGAAACACTAGGTGAATATGGAAAGCCTCACCCAACTACATAGGATACATAAAACACACATATCTCAAACACCTATCTGCCAATGACCTCGGTTTACAGCGTGTATTGTGAGCCATACCCATCCTCATCTACTGTAATGTTCCTTCTGATTGTAGATGACTCTCCTTCTACCATTCCAAAGTAGTCCTCAAGCTGCAACCCTTCTGATGCCCACTTTTTTCCCCCCAAGACAGCTCTGTCACTCAGGCTGGAGTGCAGTGGCACGATCTCGGCTCACTGTAACCTCCACCTCCCAGGTTCAAGCAATTCTTCTGCCTCAGCCTCCCAAGTAGCTGGGATTACAGGCGCATGCCACCATGCCCGGCTAATTCTTGTATTTTTTAGTAGAGACGGGGTTTCACCATGTTGGCCAGGTGTGTCTCCAATTCCTGACCTTGATCCACTTGCCTCAGTCTCCCAAAGTGCTGAGATTACAGGCGTGAGCCACCGTGCCTGGCTCTGATGCCCACTTTCACAAGTAACCTTCAGGTCTTTTTAATGGTAAAGCACCATATTTACTGTAGTATTCATTTATTTCTTTTCTTTCGAGATGGAGTCTCAGTCTGTTGCCCAGGCTGGAGTGCAATGGTGCGATCTCAGCTCACTGCAACCTCCACCTCCTGGGTCAAGCAGCTCTCCTGCCTCCACCTCCCGGGTAGCTGGGACTATAAGCACACGCCACCACGCCCGGCTAATTTTTTGTATTTTTAGTAGAGACGGGGTTTCACTGTGTCAGCCAGGATGGTCTCAATCTCCTGACCTCATGATCCACCCGCCCTGGCCTCCCAAAGTGCTGGGATTACACGCGTGAACCACCGCGCCTGGCCTGTATTTATCTATTTCTTACCATTTAATGTGCACAAAACTATGCTACCAATTTTTAGTCCCCGTATTTTAAAAAAAAGTGTTGGCCAGACACAGTTCGAGACCAGCCTGACTAACACGGTGAAACCTGTCTCTAATAAAAATACAAAATTAGCCGGGCGTGGTGGCAGGCACCTGTAATCCTACTTGGGAGGCTGAGGCAGGAGAATTGGTTGAACCCAGGAAGTGGAGGTTGCAGTGGGCGGAGATCGCGCCACTGCACTCCAGCCTGGGCGACAAGAGTGAAACTCCGTCTCAAAAAAAAAAAAAAAGGTCTGGGCAAGATGACACCAAAGATTCCTTCCATACTACTATGCTTCAAGTGTACTTTAAAAACAAATTAACAAAAATCAAGGACAGATAATCTACTTTCACCCTTCTTTATGCTATGACTATTCAGAAATGTTTATCAAAGCACAAATTTCATGCTTTGCCCCATACACACAGTAGCTATCTCATACTCCTTTAACTTTATTGCCTTTTTACATTCAGGCTCTCAACAGTCAGGACTGTCCAAAACGGGCATATGCATGACCTCAATTTTTTCCTAATGTCATACAGAAGGGACACAAAACTAGAAGAGAGATAAAACAGCCCCAAATTACTGTCACACACAAGCTTCATTTTAATTTGTTAGATTCACACTGAGGAGAGTAAAAAAAAAAAGATCAAGACCAAAACAAAAAAACAAAAAAACAAAACACCTCCTTCCTCCTTTTAAATCACTCACAAGATACATGTAGCTAGTCTGAAGAAATATCACCTTAGGTGTTCCAACAAAAACCAAGGCCCAAACATGCAGTGGCCCAGCCACTTCATGGGTGGGACTGATGAGACCCAGAGAGAGGAAATCCATTTAGCATCCCACAATGGCAAAGAAATTTCAGTACCCAATACTGCTTTACATAGGACTCCAAAGCAGCAACATCTGTCTTCTCCCTTCAACGTTTGTAACTCCTCAAAACTGTTCTCTCCAGCTACTTAACAGGTTAAACAAAACACAGTTAATCTCTCTGACAGCCCAGCTTAGACTTACCTGTCCAGTTTAGTTTGACGCTCCATTCGTAAAAGAAGATAAGTTTCCCTTTGCGATTGTTAATCGATGCCTCTCCATCAAGCTTACTCACTTCCGTCACCTCACATTTGCCTTCTTCATTTTGAACCTGCACTGCCAGGAACAGTGTTTTCAGCTTATCCGTGGACCAATTTGAAGCATCTCTCTCCGTCCTGCAAAGCAGAAACAAAGCTATGAACTAGCAGTCAAATGGAGGATATACTGCTCTATGCAAGAGAATACGAGGTTAAAGGAGGCCTGACAAATAGTTTGAAAGGAACACAAAAACTCCCAGTCCCACTCCAGTATGTCCACAAACATGTCACCCTTTTTTAGGAAGACAAGGGGTTGCACACTGTCAACAAAGACAGCTGCTGTAGAGAATAGTATAAACTCAATGGAAAATTATGCTCTCCTTTCTCGGCATGATGGTGCTGGAGAATACTTGATACTTTAACATGGCGCCCCCATTTGACCAAGTGGAAAACTGCACATATTGCTCTGATCAGGAACACAGACTGGACCATGGAAGAATAGTACTTAGCTAAAAGGCCCAGAAAGGATTACACCAATAACCCTGACCTCACTGGCACAGTGTTCTGACCTATCAGATTCACACTTGTATTATAAACTTCCTACACATTCACTGCCCCCTTGATGGCCACAAAAACGTTAAGACAAGGGCTTCAAAACAACAAAAATTAGGTCAAGTACTCTGCATGTTAGAAGAGAGAACACAAAGTGAGATATGGAAAAGAAACATCACTATCTGCCCTCCTGCTTATCAACTATTAGAGAAAACAACAGCAAAGAAAGCTGCAACAAAGTAACGGTACAATACAAACATTATGAACAGAATTCAGTGGAATTCAAAAGTAAGGAAACATTACTTTGGGAAGATTTCATGAAGCGGGGCAGTATTTTAAGAACGGACAGGTTATAAAACCACGGCTGCTCGGCAACCTGGAGTTCCAACACACCTGACCTGACAGTTCCGGGTGAGAGGCCGCAGCTATCTGAGCTCTCAGCACCTGCACAACACGTTCTCAATCTCCCGCGGGACTGCTGCAGCGGTCCCCTATGAATGACTTTTAATTTTACTGCAAGCCGCAAAACAGGAATTACAGACCCCTGGCCTTAGGCCTTTCACAGCTGTCTCCCAACACAATCAAAAGAGGTTCCAGTCTCAGTGACTCCTCTGGCCACGTGTAGTAAGCACCTCCCTGCACGGGCTGGATGCAGCAGCCAGGGCGTTATCTCCCAGTCTCTCTGACAACCTTCCTCTGGGGCGCTGCCCTCCACGTCCATCTCCCTCCCCTCAAGCACTGAGAAGGTGGCCGGGGAGTGGAGAGGCCTGGGGCTACGGACCCCTGCCACAGGAAGGACCCGCCCCCATCTCCGGACAGGGTTACTTCAGCCCCAGCTCTGTCCGCTCCGAGGTTCCAGGAACCCTGGAACCCTGGCCCGGCCGCAGGTCTCCCAAGGCCGGCCTGCTCTGCTGGCCCTCACCAGTGCCAGTTATTGACGTTGGTGGCGTCCGCCCGCTCCTCCACGATCCAGCGTGGGTCTCCCTCACCCCACTTGGCCATCGGCTCTCCTATCGCGGCGCCACCAGCTCCGGAGCTGCCGCAGCCACAGCCTCAGGACCGCTTAGTGCCAGCCGCCCGGCAGCGCCTGGAAACTACTAGAAGCGGCCGCAAGCACCTCCTGGCTTGCTTTTCCCTCCGCCCCCTCCCCTTCTTAACTTCCGGCTCCTCCCCACTTCCACCGGCTACTTCCGTCCCAACTCGCCGCACCGTGGGTTCCATCTGATTTAGTGTTCCTTCGGACTCCCTCAGGTTCTCCCCAAAAAGGGTCCCGAAACCCAACTGCTCATACAACCATTCCTCACCCATAGGAAAACAAAGAACACGTCTCATTGTTTCCCTGGACCCTAAATCGGACTTGCTGAGCCTCATGGGACTTGTAGTCTTCTTACGTGACCCGCTGGATAACCGCGGAAGGTTGCCCTGAAGGGAGAGGAAATGACCTAGCACAGTGCATGGGGTTTCTGGGGGCTGTAGTCAAGAAGCCTTGTGGTTCATCGGGACTGCGCCTGACAGCAGAGGCAGAAGAAACTACAACTTCCAGCATGCCCTGCGGCCCCTTTATTCGCGTTTTCTCCCCGCCCCGCGATTATTCCTTTCTGCCCCCTTCTCTAAGCTGCACAGCCTGAAAAGAGAGGCTGTTCCAGCGGCGGCGGAGGCTGACGCTGTCCTGAGAGGGAGGGCTCTGTGCGTAAGAGGTGAGGGTGTCCCAAGCCCCTTGGGTCGCTTATCTGGCTGAGTCCAGCCTCTCCGCATCTTGATCTTTTCCCGTCTTCTAGGAGGCATCCCTACATCCTACGACCACAGGCCTGATTCTCTTCTTTCAGTCAGGGCGACCCTTGGGCGCTGGAGTACGCTTGGGAATGGGGCTGCGAGTAAGCACCAACGATTGGTTCGGAAGCGGACATTTGGTTCAGAAAGAGCATTTAACTCTGCCAGGGATCCGCTGGGCTCTGACGACTGCGGTAGATCCATGGCTTCCTGGACGTTCTCCCGTAGAGTCATCCTAGCTTAACTCATGTTCCCTGGTCTCAGTTCACAAGCCTCACCTGTATCTTCCTGGCTCGGAAGATAATTGAAACCAAGTCTGACTTTCTCAGAAGCTGGTTTTTGGAGTTTTCTGAGGCAGGGAGGATGTTGTGGTTTTCTTGCTGATCCTTCTGTTTTCTTTTGTAAAGTTCCTGTTCTCCCCTGAGATCCCTCACCCTGCCTTGTGGTCTGTCAGTAAACAGGAGACGACAAAGATAAACCTCTGAAGTGTTTTAAATCATGTTGAAGCACCTGTCACTCTTAAGATTGTACCTGATTACTTATAACTCTGGAGCTATTAGATCATTATCTATACTTGTCAAGTAAACCTAGCTTCTCATTTGGCGTTATAAATACAAATTGATGGCAGGTGTCTACTGCCATTGCATGGTTTAAAAGATTTCCAGAAATCCTCTGGCAGGTTATTGTGTTTGTTAGACATATTCTATGTCTATTTGTAGATAACTACTATAGTGAAGGAATGATCTCTAGTTTTCCAGAGAGTGAAAAATAGGTAGAAGGACCATGCAGGACACTAGAAATGGTCTAGAAGCCAGAAAGCCTGGATTGTAATTTGAAATAGCACGTAACAAGGTGGCTTTGATACTGAACTCTTTTGTGCCTCACTTTCCCCGTGAGTAACATGGAAATGGAATCTCCCAGGCCTACCTTACAAGATTGTTCTGAGGATCAAATGAATGACAGATTTATGAACTGACGTGTGTGCCAGAGACATTTATATGTTCTGTGCACATCTTCAGCATTTGTGGCCACTCAGAATTTTTGTATTTTTTTTAATTTTTAGGATTGCTAAAAAATATTTTCTTTTTTAGCTTTTCCCAAGGTACTATGATGATGTATTAATAATAAAAGTTACTACTGAGTGTTAATTTTGGGTCGGGCACTAAGCACTTTATATGTATTAACTGGTTTACTCCTCATAACCATTTCTAAGGTAGGTCATCTGTTATGCCCATTTTACAGATGGGGAAACCAAGACAGAAAAATGTCAGTATGATATTCCATATTAAAAGGAATTAACATTTAGTATTTACTTTCCGCTAGACACTTTTATAGGTGTTCCCTGCAACCCTGTGAGATAGGATATAATTTTCTCCAAGGCTTCAAAGTAAAGTCATTTATCCAGTTTGCTCAGAATTAAGAGAAACCAGGATTTGAACTCAAGGTTGCCTGACTTCAATGTCTGTGTGGGATGATTTCATGGTGTCTGCCAGCATTTTTGGTTTATCTCCCTAAAATTAAATACAGAAAAGGATTTTTAAGCAACACTTCCAGTAGAAATCAATTAGCAATGTCTGCTGTGGGAAGGAACAAGATAGAAAATTCCCACAATACCCTTGCTATCCTTATATCCCCTGAGTTGAAAACAGAGTCAGGAAGTAACAGTAGAATATCTTTAAGGGCCATCAAAAGCCTCAACAGGACTACCATGATGAGGCTTTTCTCAAGCTTTTATTGATGAAGGTGCTATTAAAAGGAAAAGCAAATGGTTCTTTTAGAACTTGATGCTGTTTAGCCTTTACAATTATTTTTGGTGCTGTGGGAGTTTTAGTACCTAGTCCTTGGCTTAAATCATAGTTTTCATTCTAATCCAGTTGGCATTGATAGTTTAGTTTGTAATTCTGTTTCCTTATTTAGAGACAGGGAGGGTCTCACTCTGTCACCCAGGCTGGAGTGCAGTTGTGTGACCTCAACTCATGGCAGCCTCAACCTCCTGAGCTCAGGTGATCCTCCACCTCAGCCTCCCAAGTAGTTGGGACTACGTCACCATGTCCGGCTGGTTTTTTGTTTGGTTTTTAAATTTTTTTTTGTAGAGACAGTTTTACTGTGTTGCCCAGGCTAGTCTTGAACTTGGACCTAGGCAATCCTCCCACCTCAGTCTCCCAAAGTGCTGGGATTACAGATGTGAGCCACTGTGCCCTGCCTAGTTTGTAATTCTAGGGCAAAACTTGTTTTTGCAGGGCAAAATTGAATTTTATAGTAGTTATAACAGGGACTTGTGGTCTTTTGACTACTTCTTTATATACTTGCTTTTCTTGGCCATGCCCTCATTTCCCAAATTTTGGCCAACAGTTGTTAATCAAATAGTCATAATTTGAAGATTTAGGTGAAATAGTTCTACTTCTTTTAATTGCTTTGCTTTCCATTCTTTCAGGCATTTATGAGAGTGGAATATTTGTCAATTTTATTCACTGTAGTATTCCCAGAACCTAGAACAGTGCCCCAGAGATGGTGCTCAATAAATATTTGTTGAAAATGCGAATGCAATTTTTGTCTGTTTTGTGCATGTTTTGATTGCTCTTCCTTGTGTATTCAGCAAAGTTTTGTAATGGATTCTTTTTTTTTTTTTTTTTTTTTTTGAGACGGAGTCTCGCGCTGTGTCACCCAGGCTGGAGTGCAGTGGCGCGATCTCGGCTCACTGCAAGCTCCGCCTCCCAGGTTCAGGCCATTCTCCTGCCTCAGCCTCCGAGTAGCTGGGACTACAGGCGCCCGCCACCACGCCCGGCTAGTTTTTTGTATTTTTAGTAGAGACGGGGTTTCACCATGTTAGCCAGGATGGTCTCGATCTCCTGACCTCGTGATCCGCCCGCCTCGGCCTCCCAAAGTGCTGGGATTACAGGCTTGAGCCACCGCGCCCGGCTGTAATGGATTCTTACAGCATCTGCCTGCCTTGCACTGTTGCCTGTTGCTTTTAATATATACCTATGCTGAATGCCCTGGCTGTGTTGTAGGGTCCTTCAGAAGTGGGACCGTGTCTGACACTTTTTTTTTTTTTTTTTGAGATGGAGTTTTGCTCTTGTTGCCCAGGCTGAAGTGCAATGGTGCAATCTCGGCTCACCGCAACCTCCGCCTCCCGGGTTCAAGCGATTCTCCTGCCTCAGCCTCCTGAGTAGCTGGGATTACAGGCATGCACCACCATGCCCGGCTAATTTTGTATTTTTAGTAGAGACGGGGTTTCTCCATGTTGATCAGGCTGGTCTCGAACTCCTGACCTCAGGCGATCTGCCCGCCTCGGCCTCCCAAATTGCTGGGATTAAAAGCCTGAGCCACTGCACCCAGTCTCTGGCACTTTTTAATATACCTTACAACACCTGAGAGAGTGCCCTGGACAAAGTGGATGCTCTAAGAATGGATGACTACTTCTGGGTAATTAGAAGATTAGAAGTATGATTTGATCAGTTGGAGACCCAAGAATGTGGTTTAATATGGCAGGTTCAATATTTGTTTTACCAGATCCTTTTCTGCATCCTTGATTTTTGGGAGCAGTTAAAGCTTTGGAACTCTTTAGGGAGAGACCCAGAAAGAGACGATGTATGTCTTCCTGTCACTGTAGATGAATCGGACAAAGGGTGATGAGGAGGAGTATTGGAACAGCTCCAAGTTCAAGGCTTTCACCTTTGACGATGAAGATGATGAGCTTTCACAGGTAGGTCAACTGCTGAAGTTTGTACTCTTTTCCACAGTGCCACTCTAAAATTCCTTCCTCTTGCAGTCTGGGTAACTTGGCTTTTGACTATGTCTTCATTAGGCTCAGGAAAGAGCCAGAAGGATTGTAAAATCCAGCTTACTGCCTTTTTTACTTTACCTTTTTAAGGTGATTTCTTCCTTTCAGTTTTTTTTTTCTTTTTAAAGAACCTCAAGTCTTTTATTCATGTGATATATATTTTTTATTTTTGAAAGATGAACTGGATTGGAGGATTTATTTTTGTTGTGTCTATTTTGCAATTGGGGAAACATTTATTTTTAGAGAGGTGAATAAATTCACTCAGGTTTACATAGCAAGTCACTGCCAGGAATATGATGAGAATTCAAAAGTGACTTTGATTCCTCCTAATTCTTTTACCACTGGACTGTAGTGTTGGCTAAAAATCAGTTTGTTTTCTTGGCAGATATCTAGTATGCTAGGCTTTCGATTGCACAGGGTGAGCATTGGCCACCTTCAGGCCCCAATTCCTCAGCCTTCTTGATTGTTGGAAGAGAGGTGGGGAATGATGATTGCCTGAGCGCCCTGGCCTTGTGTCCCTCTGCAGTTAAAGGAGTCCAAGCGGGCGGTGAACAGCCTCCGAGACTTCGTGGATGATGATGATGATGATGACCTGGAGCGAGTTAGCTGGAGTGGGGAACCTGTGGGAAGTAAGTAGAAGAGGCGGAGATAGATGTCCAGGATTCTTATCACTAATGAAGGCTGTACTTGTTTGTCTCTTCAGTGCCGGTATGGAGAGGGAATGAGGTAAGACTATTTTCAGATGAGCACACGTCTGGAAACTGAACTCCAGGAGAAGATACTTGGGAAATCCAGCAGGCGTTCCCACATGGCCATATAGGTCTGCTCTTCAGGGGTTTAGGCTTGGCTGGCTATTTCATTCTCATTTGGGGTGCTTGTTAAAATGACATACTCCTAGGCTTTATCCCAGAGATTCTGTTCATTAGGTCTTCTGCGGAGTAGTAGGGGACCTCTCAAGTTTTAATAAACACTGCAGGTGATTCTAATTTGTAGCCATATTTGGGAACTACTGACTTAACTCAGTATACTCATAACTGATTGACAGAACGGACTTCCTTACCCAGTCTCACTGCTTAGCTGTGTACTTAATACTTTCTCAAAGTCCATTTGAATTTTTTTTTTTTTTTTTTTTTTTAGATGTAGTCTTACTCTGTTGCCTAATCTGGAGTGCAATGGTGCAATCTTGGCTCACTGCAACCTCCGCCTCTGAGGTTCAAGCGATTCTCATGCTTCAGCCTCCCTAGTATCTGGGATTAAAGGCACCAACCACCATGCCTGGCTAATTTTTGTATTTTTAGTAGAGATGGAGTTTTACCCTGTTGGCCAGGCTGGTCTCGAACTCCTGACCTCAAGTGATCCGCCTGCCTTGGCCTCCTAAAGTGCTGGGATTATAGGTATGAGCCACCGTCCCTGGCCCACATCTGATTTTTTTTTTTTTTTTTTTTTGAGATGGAATCTCGCTCTCTCACCCAGACTGCAGTGCAATGACATGATCTTGGCTCACTGCAACCTCCACCTCCCGGGTTCAAGCGATTCTCTTGCCCCAGCCTCCCGAGTAGCTGGGATTACAGGCGCACACCACTACACCCAGCTAAGTTTTTGTATTTTTAGTAGAAATGGGGTTTCACCATGTTAGCCAGGATGGTCTCGATCTCCTGACCTTGTGATCCACCCGCCTTGGCCTCCCAGAGTGCTGGGATTACAGGCATGAGCCACCGTGCCCGGCCTACCACATCTGATTTTTAAGAAATATTTTTAATTAAAAGTTTTTAGGCCGGGCGCGGTGGCTCAAGCCTATAATCCCAGCACTTTGGGAGGCCGAGACGGGCGGATCACGAGGTCAGGAGATCGAGACCATCCTGGCTAACACAGTGAAACCCCGTCTCTACTAAAAAAATACAAAAAACTAGCCGGGCGAGGTGGCGGGCGCCTGTAGTCCCAGCTACTCGGGAGGCTGAGGCAGGAGAATGGCGGGAACCCGGGAGGCGGAGCTTGCAGTGAGCTGAGATCCGGCCACTGTACTCCAGCCTGGGTGACAGAGCCAAACTCCGTCTCAAAAAAAAAAAAAAAAAAAAAAAAAAAAAAAAAA